>NW_022639570.1:161171-171762 GCF_010583005.1 Odontomachus brunneus
AGACAAAATAATACTTCATTATACTTTTCTAAATATTTTAATTAATAATAATTTTTCACTGAATTTTTCTACTCTCTTAATAAAATATTATCGAAATATTAATGAAATTATAATGAAATTTTAATGAAATTGGGTCAAAATTGTGAATGCTTTTCAAACATATTTCAGCAAAAGTTCATTATATTTTCAATGAATTATTTCCATCAGATACAAATATCTCAATTGAGATCTTACATGCGAAATTTTGCGGAAACCTCAACTGAGAATTCAATTGAGAATTTAATTGAGAATTCAATTGGGAATTCAATTGTAATCTCAATAGAAATTTTTCAGTAGGGTTGTTTGCACAATGCAAACATTTTTCAATTTTGCATTCTTATAATCTTTTATTTTTTATCATACAGAATGTTCCGCGTAAGACATACGAAAAGAAAAATATAAGTAGAACAGATAAAAGTAAACAAAAATTGTATAGATCATTTTTCAAACAACCACGTAAAATTTCGAGATATTAATTAAAATAGTTGAGCATATCAGAGCACGGCGACACGGCAGGCGGGACATACGGCTTGCCGCAGCCGGCGAAAAAATGGACGATTGCTCGCGGGCCTATCTTATAGGTCAGAGAAATGAGCCGTTTGGCATACTGAGATGGGCTCATACTGAATGTAGCTCCGTGTGTGCGACCGTGTACGTGTGCGTTCTTCCATTTTCTTCGCCGGCCGCGGCGAACAGTATGTCCTGCCTGCCGCATCGCCGCGCTCTGATATACCTAAATATTTTAATTAATATCTCGAAATTTTACGTGGTTATTTAAAAAATGACCTGTACAATTTTTATTCACTTTTATGTTCTACTTATATTTTTCTTTTCGTACGTCTTACGCAAGATACCCTGTATAAATGAGAACAATTTCGTACAAAGTCGATTAGAAGTTCATCGCCGAATTTTATATTATTGCTCACTTGTCATTATTGCCATCAAATGTACCTTATGTGTTGTAATTTATCCGGAAAATTATTTTTATTATAATAATTATATAATTATATAATTGGAATGATCCATTTTGTAAATTAGTTGACAAGTCGACTCAAAACTGAACTTGATCGTATGTGTGCCGCGAAAAGAAATTAAAACGTATATAAATAGAATGAACATAATGAAAAATCCGAGCACTGTGATTGGTAGACTATAAGGCGATAGACATAGATTTCCAACTTGTCGGAAATTTTATCGCTATTGCCTATTCCGTGTTCCGATCTGCATTGACATATGTATTGCCGAATGTTGGATTTCTCTGTTCTTATCGCTATTTCTATTGCCTGTGTATTTTTATCGCTATCACTTTTCCCTCGCATTGTGCAAGGGCCTTAAATGTGTGTGTGTGAGAGAGAGAGAGAGAGAGAGAGAGAGAGAGAGAGAGAGGGAGAGAGAGAGAGAGAGAGGGAAAGAATATATGTATGTGTGTGTTGTCTAGCATTCAAAATTAGTTTATGCTACAAACTATAATGAAAATTTAAAAAAATGCTCAGAATATTTATATAATTTTCTTGTATACAATTATATTAGTAAAGAGGACCGTCCCATACAGCACAGAAAGTTGAAACAACGTTGTAAAAACGTTGCAATTGTTAAGTCCGACGTAACTCCGCTTCATTTCGATCGAGTGCATCTTCTGTTACCACCAGAAATAGCAGTAATTAGAAGGTACTAAAAAAAAAAAAAAAAAGGGGGTAGTAGTAGGATATATTTATAAAATTATATTCATATATTTTCAAATCAAACTATTATATAACCATTATATACCAAAATTATATTCGTATAAATATACGAACCATTATATACCAAAATTATATTCGTATAAATACTCACATAAATATAAATATAAATTTTCAATTATTATATTCATCACTATATAATATATTTTCAATTGTTACATTCATCACTATATAACACATATTCTATCTATTGTACTATCTTACACATATTCTATTATTGCATCACACATAGAAAAATATACTTATATTATAGATATTAATTAACCACAATCATTTTTTACAACACGCTCATACGTGGTATCATTATTTAAATATACCACGTATGACTTAAGGGGGAAGGTGTTACGTCCGACGTAACTCCTCTTCATTTCGATCGAGTGCACCTTCTGTTACCACCAGGAATGCAGTAAATGTCCTGGATAGTCGATGAACAATAGATTGATAAAAAGGTGTCAAAATCTAACTATTGATTATTGCTCACATGTCGTGAGAAGCATCTTTCCCCTTCTACTAAAAGGTGGTGAGAACTCGCGCGGGGGTATCTCGCCACCTGCTTATAAAAACGGGTGCAACTGCCCACAAAACAGTAGTAGTAGTAAGATCAGAACAGTAAGATCAGAACAGTAAGATCAGAACAAATAGATCAGATAATCAATCAAGTAATCAGTCAATCAATCAATCAGTCAGTCAGTTTTTAAGTAATAAGTAGAAGTTTTAGAAAGTCAGTTTATAATTAATTAATTAAACCTTTAAAATACAAAAAATATACATAACAATTGGATCATTAAGAGAAAAATATTAAAAATCGTAAATAAGTTATTGGATAGATAAAGGTTTGTTTTCCTAACATATCCCCTGACCAATTCCTAAGCGTCGCGTTACACTTTACTCATATTTCCAAACCTTTGTTCACCAACCTCTTAAGTCCGATCCTAAGCTCTTCAGTCTCTCTGTAACTACAGTACGAGAAGGATTTCAAAATAATTAAAAAATTACTTAAAAGAAAGAATCAATACAAAACCAGAATCAGTAAGTAAAATCATTATTTTATACACCCACATTCGTTTACACATTTACTCACTCACAATCACACGAACTTGTCCATCCCGGGGTAAAGTGGTTAAATCCATTGACCCAAAAAGGACAATAAACACGTTTAAAAAAAAAAAAAAAACAACTAAGACGTGATACAATGTTGAATGTTGAAATGTAAACATCTTCGCAATATTGAATATACATTTAGTTGCATTCCCATACATCACGCA
Organism: Odontomachus brunneus; assembly: GCF_010583005.1. Lineage (NCBI taxonomy): Eukaryota > Metazoa > Arthropoda > Insecta > Hymenoptera > Formicidae > Odontomachus > Odontomachus brunneus. Next base: position 164,215 of record NW_022639570.1, read on the forward strand.
AACGTTGAATCAATATTTCAGAAACGTTGCGTTGCGACATTGCAATGTTGCATAAACATTTTGAAATGTAGATTCAACGTTGAAAAGAGATTGTAGAAACGTTTAACGTCCGCTGAATTGCAATGTCTGGTAAACGTTACAAAGTAATATTGTTAAATATTGATTTAACGTTGGCCGCGTTCAGCGTCAGAAAGTATTTTTTACAACTGTTGGTAATTTTCCATGCTAAAGTTGGATTTTGCAGATTTATTGAAACACTAGTATGCAAATATTAAAAGTACCGATCGATTTTCTTCATTATTCAAAGTATAAAAATATTAATGTTGTGTTGAACAGTTAATATAATAGTTTAATACAACAGTTAATAAGATATCCCATATTTTGTATTGAAAAATATTAGGATATAATGTAAAATATTTCGGAAAATATTCACATTTCGATTATTTCATCTCAATACACAGAATAACTAAAGAAATTTATTTATGTTAGGAGAAACTATATGATTCTACTTAAAAAATTAAATGTAAACTTGGCATGATTTTAGCAAAGTCAAAATGAATAGTATCATCAGACTACAAATTGTTTGAATTATTTTTTCGATGAAATCCTTGATTTTCAAAAAATTTCAATGCGTCATTTAAAAAGAAATATAAAACTTCTTTTCAGTATCTCTATCTGAATTTCAAAAGATAATAATTTGTTCATTGTTGTTTCAATGTTGTAACAATATAAAAAATTAATGTAGAAGAAACAATATAGATTCAATGTTGGAAAGATATTTATATTTTAACATTCAACATTATAACATCTTAACAACGTTGTTTCAACTTTCTGTGCTGCATGAGATTGATGCTATACCATTCACCAGATCAATAGTCACTAGAAAGTTTTCCAAAGTCTGTTTCTAGCTGATCGTTTTTCATGACTGTTTATTCATCCGGCAAGCGGGAATGTGTCAAAACAGACATGTGTCAAAATGACATTTTGACAGTTTGACGTTTCATACATATGTGTTAATAATAATTTAATAATTATAATTTTATATATTAACTTCTTACTTATCTTTTTTTAACATTCTTACTCTTTTTCTACTGGTTGTGCATTACACGTGAGTGAATAACCTTCTGATAAAACGTATGTATGAAACGTCAAACTGTCAAAATGTCACTTTTGACACATTCCTGCTTGCCGGATGAATCAACAGTCATGAAAAACGATCAGCTAAAAACGGACACGGCTGATCGAAATTTTGTAGTGATTATCAATCTGGTGAATGGTATAGCATCAATGCAACTGAATGTACATTGAATTTTCTATATTGAATTTTTTATGTTGTTACAAAGTTGAAATAATATTGAACATATTAGTATTTATTAAAAGTCAAATAAAAATATTATACAGTGTTGCGGATCGAAAGCGGGTACCAATGAGTAAACAATATTTAAAAAAACATTTAAAAAACACTTGAGACTTTTTTAAAACGTTAAAAATAATGGGATAAGTTCTCTTTTTTCATAAAAATAACGTTTCTTAACGTTTGAAAGAATGTTTTGTTTTTTAATATTTAATAAATTTATTTTAACATTTAAAAAACGTTTTTCTAAATGTTAACATTTAACATTTAAAAGATATTTTCTAAATGTTAAAATAAACGTTTATTAAATATTAAAAATCAAAACATTTTTCCAAACGTTAAAAACGTTAAATAAATGTTTTTTTAATGAAAAAAGAGAACTTATTCCATTATTTTTAACATTTTAAAAATGTTTCTTTAAATGTTTTTTAAATTGTAATGTTCTGTAAATTGTAATGTTTTTTAAATTGTAATGTTTTTTAAATTGTAATGTTTTTTAAACTGTAATGTTTTGTAATGTCAACATCTAGGTAAACATATTTTACATAAATATTTTTTACATGTATATCTGACTTCTCTTTTATTACAAATATTTGAACTATAAATAGTTTATTTTTATGGTTGTACTAAATAATATTATAAGAACATTATAATTAATGCTTCGGCTACATATGGGAATAATAAAAAACACTTAGTATCAGTTGAAATAGATCAGTAGCCAAGATGGTAGTCTAGGAACTTGGAGGTGTCTGAGGTTCTCGAATTCGCATCCGACCAGTACTGACAAGGAACACTAGGCAACTCAAAAATTCAAAAAATTCTGAAACTTTGTGTGTAAGTAGAGTAGTTCATCCATAACACAAAACTAGTTTTTGTTCGTGCGGAATTACAGTTTTAGAGGGTAAAACACCACTTTGAAAAAAATCGGTTTTTTTCTTTTGAAGCAAAACTATAAGAGATAGAAAAAAGTTTCCAAGTGAAAATTGAATAATTTCAAGAGTACTTTAGGAATATAATAAGAAATTTTTTTTTAATTGTTTATTTATTGTATACTCCCAACCTCTTCCCTATTTAAAAAAATATTTTTATTATGGTTCTCAAGTATTCTTGAAATCATTCAATTTTTACTTGGAAAATTTTTTCTATCTCCTATAGTTTCGACGATATTCGCTTCAAAAGAAAAAAACCGATTTTTTTTAAAGGGGTGTTTTACCTCCTAAAACCGTAATTCCGCATGAACAAAAAACAGTTTTATGTTACAGATGAACTACTCTACTCACAAAGTTTCAGAATTTTTTGAAATTTTTAGATTCCTAATGTTCCTTGTAAATAAATTTTCAGGTGCAAAATAGTAAAAAATCAAATAAAAGAGCTAAATCTCATTTAAAATCAACATAAACTGATTAGTTGCAATTGTTTCTGCAAGATATATTTTCTTTAACCAATGTCATACATCATTGTTACGTTTCCTATAAAAATATTAATATTAATATTCCTATAAAATTTCATATAAAAATATGTCATCATTAAGACGTAGTACATATGATGTCTCTGGTCTGTGACTTAGGACTGTCAAAAAGACGTCATTATTTGATTAACTTGAAAGATAAATGATGTAAAATTCACGTCATTATCACGTCTGTCTGCTACTTGAAATGTTTTTCAAATGTTGAATTGCAACGTCTTATAGACATCTACAAGATATTGCAATGTAGCGGACATTAGATGTTTCTACAATGTTTCTTCAACGTTGAATTATATTTTGCCATGTTGATATAACATCTCAATGTCGAAATTAAACATTTTTAAGGTATGGATTCAACGTTTCTGTGCTGTATAGATGTTATATCAATAAACAAAACAAATAACGGGGGTGGTGGTGAGATCACTTCTAAATATAGTAATTAATAAATCTTTTTTTTATATTCATACTTTTTTTCAATAACTGACATATATATTTTATTTCAATTTGCATTGAATTGGACACATTCTAAAGAATTAAAAAAAGTATATATTTCAAATATCAATACAGATTAAAAATAAATAACCATATTAGAATAAAAAAGAAAATTATTTTATCAATCTACTACAAAATTATGTCTAATGTAGCTCGTGTACAAAACTAGGTGATATCCCAAAAAAATTATCTTTTAAAATAATTTTCTTTACAATAGAGGCAAGACTGCAGACGCGACATTTTGTACACTTGCGTGTCATGGAAGGAAGAAAATTATTGCAAATTTATAGTTTACTCTTTGGAATTGAATCGCGCCGTCGAGCAATTTTTCAGTCAATTCATTCAACGAGTGTTTTTATCGATATGTAAACTCTCTTCTTTTCTTGCAACGACAAAATACGCATTTACAAGTGCTTTTACAAATCCCAAGACAATTTCTTGTGTTCTCTTGTAAAAAACAGATTAATTTGTACAATAATAAAGCGCCGCGACGTGATGTGCTGAGTATATGTGTATATACGTGCGTGCGTATGTGCATGCGTGCGTATTGTAAATAATATATTTTAAAACAATATGTTTCCTACAAAAACTGTAAGAAATGAAACTGTAAAAACTATAAGATATGAAGTGTTAAATGCAGTGGTAAATGTTGGTTTAATTATAAATGGTTGTATCAAAGTTAAAGTTACTTTGAATTTGAATATCAAAAAAATTATTTGAGACAAAAATTGTTCATATTTTATGCTCCTTACAAACAAGAACCTAATTAAACAAAGAGAATATTTAAGTTCTCAACATAAAAGATATAAAATAATTTTTTATATTGAGATCTCTCAAGTTCCTATGCGTCGACTCATGTTCGAAAAGTAGCGCGACGACTGTAGAGTTAAGTAAATACACTGGAATGTCAAAAATTTAATATAAAAAATTTTACACGAATTGATTTTAATATAAATGCAAAATATTTTCTACTGTGTAGTCTGCACATCAAAACTATTTATACTTCCGTAGCATTTAAAAAATTAAAAACTATCTTGAATATCTCCAACAATTAATTTAGCTTTTAGCCGATACTGATTGTTTTTTGAAAAGTAATAAACAAAAAGATTTCATAAATACAATGTAGTTTTCCGATACTGTATACCTTACTAATAATAGCTGTAATAGTAAAAATAGCTAATGTAGGATGTTTATAAAAAATCGATGTATGTATATAAAACAGTATACGTGTAAAAGAGGAGCTCTACTCCCTAATTAAACTAACTTAACTCAATTTATATCAGAATAAATTATCATTCACATGATATAAATTAAGTTAGATTAGGTTATATCTTTGTTAGTCTTCACTTCCCATCATTCGCACATTCGGAGTCCCTCTTTCCTCCGCTTATACATATATTATTTCCTCATATACAGGGTGTCTCAGAACAATCTACGAAGCTCTCGTGAGAACGTAGAACGGATTAAAATAAATATAAAAATCCCATACCGTTTTGCGATATATTTAATAATAACCGAGAAATTAATTACGAAAGAATAAGAAAAAGCGTGTGCTGAATGGTAGAGGACGGACCGCTAGAGTCACTACGCAGCCCAATAATATAGCGCGCGGATGTCGCTCGTGGCGACTGGAAGACAATGCACCACTGTCTATACTTACACCGCTGTGCTCCTATATCTCTTCTCATCGCGGTGCGGCAAGACGTAGGAAGCTCACGAGAGCTTCGTAGATTGTTCTGAGACATCCTGTATATTAGTAAATTATGTCCTCTAGTACTGAGAATAAGTATTATACATTTTACAAACTTTTTCTGTTAACAACTTTTTAAGAAATAACCCAGCAAACATAGAATATAATTATTATATAACATAGAAGTAGCACGTAATATAACGGATGTTATACGTTATTAATGTTAAAGTTACATAATTTTCTTTTATAACTGCAATCTAACTGTGTTTTAGAAATGTTATAATTCTCCGTTATTTACAAGTTATAATTATATAACACCAACATAACTAAAATATAATATGTTATATAACAAGCGTTTATTTGCATTAGAACCCCTAATAACCAAGTTTGCTGGAAACAGATTTTGCCAAACGCCTGTTGTAGGCAAAATGGCGTTAAAATTGTTACGGGCTTTGTAGTATAAAATAATTTCAACAGAATGCCAGCAGTATTTAGACAAGATCTGTTAAACAGGTTTGATAGCAGACTGATAGCAGAATTTAAACAGAACCTACCTTAGCAACCTGACGGCAAATTGGCAATCGAAACGCACCAAATCATGCCGCGTGCAGTTTCACGGCAGATTGGCGGCAGAAACGCAGCAGATCCTGTTATTTTTATGCCCTTCATCTTCGTCTTTTTAGTACTTCAAGGAAGCGTCTCTCAGTCAAAGTGACAGTGATGCAGTAGATAAGGTAAACGACTCAAAAACCAGAGGTCCCAAGTTCGAATCTCAGCAATAGTAAGCAAATTTTCGAAGTACAATTTAATTTGAATTAAGTAGCATGTAAAACAATAAAGTGAAAAATTTAAGAAAAATTCAGAAAAAGAGAAAAGTGTATATAAATGTATATATTTTTATAATATTTATGATAAAATATTTTTATAATATTTATGATAAAATATTTTTATAATATTTTTATAATATTTTTATAATATTTATGATAAAAATATTTATGATTTATTGAATCTAAGGTCACAAAAATATTTATGAAATATTTTGGTAAATATTTATAAAATAATCATATAAATTTTATAAATATTTCGTAAATGTTTTATAAATATTTAGTGTTGTCTGGGTGCGTTTCTGCCGTCAGACTGCGCACGGCAGGATCTGCTGCGTTTCTGCCGCCAATCTGCCGTCAGATTGCACATGGTAGGATCTGCACATTTTCTGCGATCAATCTGTCGTCAAATGATTTTGGCAGGCACTTCCAGCAGATTGTGGGCATAATGTGTATACAGTTGATGCCAATCTGCTAAATATAATCCTTTGACTGAATCTGCCGACATTGCTGATACTGCTGACATTTTGCTGTCAAGGTCTATGTCATATAGCATTCTTATATTCTATGGATTGCATCATTCGCTAGATGGCTTTCGTTTTTTCGTGTCTTTCTAGTACATAAAATATGATGCATTAATATATATAAGAACGATGATCACAAGACAGCACAACTTGTACTATGGAGTTCATTTATAGTAAAGTGAAATTATACACTTTTTGATAATGGAAATTATTGTTAGTAAACAATAGTAATCCTTTCCATTTGAATATATACAGAAAGATGAAAATAAATAAATGAAAATAGCTCCAGTAGCATAAAATGTCCAAGGGCATATGACGTCTAGAATAGCTCCAAGATAATTCTAGAATGTCTTGTGTTATTTTAGAGCTAATTAATTTAGAATGACAAGATACTTTTATCTTATTACCTTTAGTAAAAATATTTTTGATACGAAATATATAATTATAATATTTTTAGGAGCATACTTTTATAAATTAAGTGATATTTGAATGATAACTTATAATCTCTGCATAAAATTAAATACCTATAATTGCTGGGAAATAATTATTTATAGTCCAGCTATATAACATTTCAACAATATATATAACAGCTATATAACATTTTAGTAACATGTTATATTTCTGTTATATAGTTGCGATATCGCTTGAATGGATAATTACAACTAATGTAACAAATATGTTATATTGCACATTACATTCCGTTATATTATGACGATGTAACTGTTATTGTATTTGCTGGGAATTAACTCTGGCAAAAACTTTTACAATATTACTCAGAGAGAAGACTGTGATATCAAAATGATTGAAATTGTTAGGTGATCCTTATCTCTGCAAAATTACATTTTCTTATTCAAGAAATTTGAATTATGTGAAGAATACGAGGGTGGTCTGAAAAGTTTCCGACCTCAACGTGAAGATAGCAGCACTTGTAAATAAAAGCTAGTGAATTTCGTTGTTCATCTGTTGACAGTTACTCACCGAAGTTTCAGCCATTTTGGACTCGCAGTTGTTATGTAACAGTCGTTTGAGTAAGTTGATGTGAGTGTTTTTGTGAAAATGGACAAAATCGAGTATCGAGCTGTCATTAAATATTTGTTTTTGAAAGGCAATACGCCTACGCAAATCAAAGATGAGTTGGATTCTGTGTATGGGGACTCTGCACCATCATTTACGACAGTGAAATTTTGGGCCGCTGAATT
>NW_022639570.1:177562-180641 GCF_010583005.1 Odontomachus brunneus
CACCGTCTCACACCTCAGCGGTTGCCATGGCGAAAATCCACGAATTACGGTTTGAACTGCTTGACCATCCACCTTACTCACCAGATCTAGCCCCAAGCGACTTCTTTTTGTTCCCTCATCTAAAAATTGCGCTCGGAGGACAGAGATTTTCGTCAAATGAAGAGGCAATCACCTTCGTGAACAATTATTTTGCAGAGAAAAACGCCGAGTACTATTTCGACGGGTTACAGAGATGGGAGTATCGCTGGGAGAAGTGTGTAGATTTACAAGGAGACTATGTTGAAAAATAAAAAACATTTTTCAGAAAAAATGACTTGTATCTTTGTTAGGTCGGAAACTTTTCAGACCACCCTCGTATATCAAAAGTATTTAACGCAAACAAAAAGTTAAAAATTCTTGCTCAGTAATTATCTCTAAATGACTCGTGATTTTTTTAATAATCCAATCGCGAAGATTTTCTTGTAACTGGAGTAACTGAGATGTCGCGAATACGCAGATTTCTGCTGAACACGTTGAAGTCGACGAAAGAGATCTAGAAAGAGAGAAACAGAAAGAGGAGCAGAGAGAAAGAGAGTATGTGTATGTGTGATGCTTTCGTAACCGTCGAGCGCGCCGCATAGTAATTGCATGCAAATTACAGGAAACCCATCCTGTAATTGTATGCATGGATATTAAAATTAATATTAAAACACGATGTGAATTAAATACAATGTTGCACCGCGGCGGTGGCGGCGGCGACGGCGCTGCTCGGCGCGGTACGTTGGTATGGTGGTAGCGGCGGCGGTGGCGGGCACGTTGATTGCCGCGTGTTCTCGCGCAACGCGGGTGCCGTGAATGCGAGTTCGAATATTAATGACCTTGCGATTATGGCCCGTGCCATTGTTATGCCGCCAATTATTGAGCAATTCGAGCGGCCGCTACTCGTTACGGCGGCAAGACTCGCGCACGGCTCACGCGCACGCGCGCGCACGCAAAACAATGCGACAGGACGTATTAACGCAATGCCGCGAAGTATCACGCGTCGGTTCGCTTTGTCGAGTAACACGCTGCCTAATTAGTACGTGCGGTGACGCTACATAAAGAGCCGGGAGTAAACGGGCTGGTTTTTAAATACGGAGAGCACATTGTTAGCAGACTGTTGTACCGTAAATATCCGTTAACTGTGTATCCCCGTTAAACTGCACGCGCGTAAACCAATCTCCGGTGCACGAGAGTTGCTCTGTTCTGATCGGGGGAGTCGCTGCCGCGAGCATCGTCCGAAATCAATCTGTCAATTTTTCGATTGGGATTTATTGCCGAATGAATTCCAGATACACGAGTGACGATATGTCGCATAGCCCGAAAATTGCGTTCTGTCGTTCAAGCGCAATGCGCTCAAAATGCGCGACATGTTTTAACGTTAAAATCATAAACTATAATCAACGTCATTACTGTCATTATCGTATTATTTATAAATGTTCCTGTTTCCCGAGTCGAAATTTTGGCTCCATATTAAACTTTTCTATAACGCAGTAAGAGCTAAGTTAACAAAGTAGATTTAATTCTAATGACACAATTTACTCCTACTTTGACTCTAATGATGTCCGAAATTTCTCTTTTTACTTTCTTGAACGACAAAATAGATTAAATTACAATATTCAGAATACCAAAATAAGTGTTGGTAAATGGAACAGTGAAGCTGGAAGTAGAATCAAAATTTCGACTCGAGTAAGATAAATAGAATCAAAAAAGATTGATGTAGGTTTCAAAGTTTCAAAATAGATGTTGAATAGAATAATGAAGCTGAAAGTAGGATCCAAATTTCGACTCGGGCTCTCTTTCTTTCTACGCACAGGTACAATATCTGTATTAATTATTGCATCATCTTGGAAATTATTTATTCGTAAAAATATTCTTTAAGTAGGGTAAACTCGAATATTATGACCATACCGGAAAGATGGCCATAGGCTGTAATTTCTCTAATAATTGTAAAACATTGCGTTTGTGTAATCAGTCATAAAGATAATCGATATTTATTGTAGTGTATGTGCGTACATTTTTAGAAATAGCAAGATTATGAATATTATACTATATTTTTATTTTCGACTACCTGTAAAATTTCCCATGTGTCCTCTAAAACTTACCGTAACGTCGAATAAATTACAGTTAAGCTATCGCAATCAACGTTATATATAAAGTACGTATGTAAATTGTAATATAACATGCATTTTTATTTTCGTTTTCACCTTACCTACTGCGCCACTGACACTTTGACTAAGAAACGCATCGTATTGTATACATATATATTGAATACATTATATCCATATACGAAAACAAATTTATTTAAAAGAAGAGAATTTAAAAGAAAAGAAGAGAATAGATCCTTTTACATATAAAAAGTATGTTCAAAAAATATGTAAAAAGTATATTTAAAAAATATTCACTTGTTTTAAAAGTAAGTAAAATACAAATAAATCATTTTGTAAATTTAAATAAATTCTTTTCTGATAATAAAAAAAACTTTAATTTGAAATACCAAAATATATTTTTAATATTATAAAATAATTTATTTAGATTTATAACATGATTTACTAATATTTCATTTACTCTTAAAGCAAATATTTACACGTACAAAGTAATGTAAAACATGTAAATATTGAAACACAACTTTTACCTTAAAAAAAACTAACTTTTTTCTTCGAAGGAAATCATTTACTTATTCTACATATAAAAAGATATATTAAATCAAAGAAATTATTTTTTAGAAATTTTCTAGAAATTCATAATTTTACAGCTCATTTTTTGCAAATTAAAAAAATATTACTTTATATTTACGAGGGTGGTCTGAAAAGTTTCCGACCTCAACGTGAAGATAGCAGCACTTGTAAATAAAAGCTAGTGAATTTCGTTGTTCATCTGTTGACAGTTACTCACCGAAGTTTCAGCCATTTTGGACTCGCAGTTGTTATGTAACAGTCGTTTGAGTAAGTTGATGTGAGTGTTTTTGTGAAAATGGACAAAATCGAGTATCGAGCTGTCATTAAATATTTGTTTTTGAAAGGCAATACGCCTACGCAAATCAAAGATGAGTTGGATTCTG
>NW_022639570.1:180651-195438 GCF_010583005.1 Odontomachus brunneus
GGAAGTGTGCATTAATTTTAAAGGATTTTCAAGAGATGACGTAACTAGTACTATATCGTATCGGGACATATTGTTGCTATCTTCATGTCAAAGCACCATCATGTGGCTTTAGTTTTCAGTATGTCATTTTGCCGAAGTGTAAACATTTTTGTTTTTTTGAGCATTGAATATGTCGAATTTTGTGCCAAAACGCAATTTGCGGGAAGCTTTGCTTTTTTGCTTCCATTTGAAGAAAAATGCTGCTGAAAGTCAATGAATGCTGTCGGAAACTTATGATTATACTCCATTGATTTCAACATGTGAGTACTGGTTTCAACGCTATAAGAAAGATGATTTTGATACGGAAGACAAGAAATGTCCAGGCCAGCCGAAAAAATTTGAAGATGAGGAAGAGAAAGCTTTACTCGATCAAGACCCGAGAATCAAACACAAGAAGAACTTGCAGAATCATTAAATGTTGATCGATCAACGATTTCTAGATGTTTGAAGACCATTGGAATGATTCAAAAGCAAGGAAATTGGGTACCGTACGAGTTGAAGCCGAGGGACGTCGAAAGGCGCAAAATAACCTGTGAATTGTTGCTCCAAAGACAGAAGAAAAAATGTTTTGCATTGTATCGTAACGGGTGATGAAAAATGGATACGCTACGATAACCCGAAGTGCAAAAAATCATGGTGTAGGCCAAGCGAACCATCAACATCAACGACAAAGCCGAATATTCATAGCGCCAAGCTCATGCTCTATTTGGTGGGATCAGCTGGGTGTAGTGTATTATGAGCTGCTCCAACCCAACGAAATCATCACTGGAAAACGCCACCAACAACAATTGATGCAATTGAGCCGAGCATTGAAGCAAAAACGGCCAGATTACGCGAAAATACACGACAAAGTGATTTTCCAGCACGACAACGCTCGGCCACATGTTGCGAAACCGGTCAAGGAAACGTTAGAAGCGCTTAACTGGGATGTCCTACCACACCCGCCGTATTTTCCAGATATTGCTTCTTCCGATTACCACCTATTTCGATCGATGACCCATGGCCTGTCTGAGCAACGCTTCCATTCTTTTGAGGATACCAATGAAAAAATAGATCGATTCGTGGATAGCCTCAAAAGATGTGTCGTTCTTTCGACGTGGAATCCATTTATTACCAGAAAGATGGGAAAAAGTAGTTGCTAGCGATGGACAATATTTTGAATGATCAATTTGTAACCATTTTTTCACAATAAAGCCGTATTTTTATTTAAAAATCTCTTAAAATTAATGCACATTCCCAATACATGTTTTCTAAAATCTAAGAAATATATTTTAAAGTTAAAAAATTATATTTAACAAAATATACTTCTTTAATTGAAAGTGTTTTTTCAGTACATTATCAATTTAAATTTCGATTTTCTTATTTCTGCATTAATTTAATAATTATAAATAATTGCATGTATTTTTTATATATAATATTTATTGAAATATTTAAAAAATATTCTATAAATATTTGTTTTTTGTTTATCCTAGATATTGTACAAAATATTTAGTCAATATTTTAATAACATTTTGAATAAAGATTTTGATACATTTTCCTTCAAGTACATAAAATATTTATAAAATATTATTACACATATTTATTTTTTGTCTAACATAAATATTGATAGAAAGTTTTTAGTCTATATTTTAACATTATTTTGAATAATTTGAAGAACTTTTCAAGAATTTTGGCAATTTTTTCCTTTATATACATAAAATATTTATAAAATATTTATGTAATATTTTTAAAAAATAATTCGAAATAAATATTTATGAATATTTATTATAAATATTGTGTGCTGTCTGGTTTTCTGTCTGAAAATTATGTCCGAAATAGAATTAAATGCGCCATGTTGAGCATGAGCATATTACTTTCCCCAGATTAGCCAATACCCAGGTAGAACACAAAGACGTATAAAAATCAAAATGACGTCAAATAATGTAAAAGTAATGCCATCTTGACATCAAACAATATCATTTTCATAACAATTTCATGACAATGATGTCAAAATGGTATCATCTTGACCTCAAAATGATTTTGTGTTCTACCTGACATAAAGAAAATATAAAGACATTTAGTACATACAATTTCCAGTTATTAAAAGATTATTATATCGTAGAATGTATATTATTTTCAAATACTATGAAATTCTGATAAAAGCAAAACGACTCGCTATTGACCAGCCCGATGAAAATAATATGCTCATGCTCAACATAGCGTGTTTAATTCTATTTCGGACACACTTTCGGCTTATGCCCTATTTATATATTTTTGAGATTAGTGTAATAAACAGATACTTTAAGATGTAGTGAGAAATTACACTATCATAAATCATCAAAATCAGGTCGATATCTATGTATACGTCTGTCGACAGAAAAAAACGGATAAGAGCGTATGTGCATCAGCAGTAATAAACAGGTATAAGGAGGCAGATCGTCTTTACATACATAGGTGCAGATAAATATTCTAGCTGGTTCTGTAAACAGAAACGTAAAGGATACATATCCACATTTGCAGACAGAAACAGATAAGATTGCTGTACGTAATTGTGGACAAATGCAGATAGGAATCGCGACATATAGGATGCAGACAAAAACCGACACAATTTCTGTACGTAATTGCGGACAAATGCAGTTGAAATATGATTATGTACAGAATACGGACAGAAACGGATAAAATGTACTGCTACGAATGCGAATTTTCTATCCGCATGTTGTATTTGCAGATAGAACGGACAGCTCATAGTTAGAAACGGATAGAAATTCTGTCTGTTTCTATCTGTTCTTGTTCGTTATTTTTACCAGGGAGTACTATTTGACCGTGTAAACGGCGCATTGTCGCGGCTCCTTTTATCGGCAGTGAACTTTCCCCGAGCACTTGATGGTATTTAATTTGCGTTATTTTCAGAAACAGAGCCAACCAAAGACTAGCCCCAGAAGAATCTTTATTTTACTATATAGGGTGTCTCACACTCTCCTCCGCGCATTTTGTGGGGACGTAGAACTGGTTGAGGTGAACATAAAAGTCCTATATCGTTTTGCGATATTCGCAATAATTATCGAGATATTAATTGTAGAAAACTTGTAAATGATCATGCAGAATATGGTAAATGAGTTATAATAGTGACGACTGCCGTCGTGTACTTATACTTTAGATCAAATTAAACAAAAAAATCTTCTACCATTTTCCAAATAATCATATAGATTTTTAATTATTAATTGAAGAAGATTATGCGTGAATAAAATGAATTGAACGATTTTGCGTGATAATGCACTTATCTTCTTTAATTAATAATTAAAAATCTATGTGATTATTTGGAAAATGGTAGAGGACTTTTTTGTGCTAAACACAAAGACAAAATAGACAAACCGCGCGGAATAACATACGACTGTTACAAAAAGCGCCGAAGGATCGCGATAACAACCGAAGCTCGCAAACAAGCCAAATAAAAGGCCACACGGTAGATACAGAGATCACTCTGATCCGAGTGTTAGTCGCTCATTGGAACTCCTCTCTGAAATCAACTCCCAGAGACACTGAGCTCTCGATACCGCTTCTAACCAGCTCAGGGCTTTAGGATCGCAGTGTGGCGAATACGCCACCGATCCACGCACCGTCGACATATCGAGGATACTCGATCTCGACACCGCATAGCGTGAACACGTCTCTATCGTGTGAATTCACACGCGAGACAACAGGACACGCCGATACGCGTTCCTGAGACCGCCACTGGTTCCCCATAGCGTAGATACACACTCGGGACCAGACAACTGGTCTCCCATAGCGTAGATACATACTCGGGACCAGAACACTTCCGTCTCCATAGCGTAGATGCACGCTCGAGACGGAACCATCGTATTTCGTCCTAATAGCGGAGATAACTGCTAGGACGAAACCGCTCATAATTTCGTTAAAGCGTAGATACACGCTCAGGCCAACACCGTTTGGTACAATCTCCAGAGCGTAGATTTACGCACGAGACCACACCGATTCTAACATGTCTATAGTGTACATCCACAACCACGACGAACTAACACCGCGTTAACCAATTGTCACGAAGAAACCTCCGCATGAACTAGGCCATGCTCCACTCGAACCGCAAGCATCACGATACACGCCGCTAGATATTGTGCCGCGTATCGTGAGGAAAGACGTTCCGACGTCGGCAGGTTCCAACCGGACCCGCGAAAACAGCTGACAATGGGTGCGTTCCGTTTCTACGCATAATGCGCATGAAGCGCAGCGTTAGAGTGACAGAAATACGAAAGTAAGATAAAATGAGAGGGAGAGCACTCAGGTGAGGTTCTCGAACCTAGGTTAGGTTAGTTCTCGAACGCATGAACTGCATCAGCTCCGAGGTAGTGCAGTCTATGCGATCTCATGCGTTCGAGAACTAACCTAACCTAGATTCGAGAACCTCACCCGAGAGCTCTCCCTCTCTTTTTATCTCACTCTCGTATCTCTGTCACTCTAACGCTGCGTTTCATGCGCATCATGCGTGGAAACGGAACGCACCCTAAGTGTCAGCCGAAAACCTGATAGAATAATACAGGCAAGCGCGAACTAGCCTTTAACGCGAGATCAATAGCGCGAGCGAAAGAGTAAAGGGACGTCTACATTGCAAGTAAATAGCAAGAAGTAGGAAGTAAGAGTAAGAAATTGACCAACTACAGTCGAATGTGAGAAGAATAATTAACTATGATTGGTCAATTTCTTATTCTTACTTCCTACTTCTTACTGTTTACTTCCAATGTAGACATCCCTTAAGAAAAACGCGGCACAACAAGCGCCCCGCGTCACGCCGCAACCCGCGGCGCTCTCCGTGTCTAGCGCACCTCGACTTCGACACCAACAGCGTCGACTCAAGAAACGACCAATAATATTCGGTCGACTGTAAATAAATCTTTTAATAAAACAACAAACAACTGAAAGTAAATCCACTGTATATTCTCTTCTACGCCTATCTCGAACCTGGACAACCCCGGCGAGCCAAATCCGGCATCGGTTAAGAAAACTCGTTACAAACATATCAGTAAAACATAATAGAATTTTTATTATTTATCTTAACGAACGATTTATATTAATATACTATTTAATTTTATAATAATAAATTGAATGTTATAATAATAATAATAATAATAATAATAAATTAATGTTATCTCTTTCTTTAAATAAAAATCCTAGATCTAATATTAATCATAACGCAAAAAATAAAATAAAACATTATTTAATTTAGTCTTTCCCTTTTTAAAAAAAATTATACCTAACTCGTATATCTAGTATACGTGCATACTCCACATGCATTGATACCGCGTCGCGTAACGCCTACTTCTCGTGCGCCGCTATGTCGGTAACAGCGATTGCGTTTATCGGCGTTGTTATATTTCCCGAGGTAACAATTGGGAATAATTGGGGTCGGACTCTCTGTTTTCCTTTTTACTAAGTGTGAAAAATAATATATACTATCTTTGCTATATAGATTTTTATAATTACACTGAAAAAAAATTTAATAATATTTACCAAATTCATTTAGTTGTGCGTTTCATAATAAATAGTAACCAATATGGTAAATGTTATCAAATTTGTGATAATAATTACAAAATAGTAATATAAATTTTTTGTATAATCAAAGCAATTAAATGATTTAGTAAATAGTATTAAATATATTAGTAATAGTTACCAAATAAGATAATAATTACCATAGCATTTGGTAACTATGATTTAATTTGTCCAACTTGAACGGTATCTCTGAATGTTATTTTGGGAGAGGAAAGTGTCGTGAATATGAAATATCAATTAACTCAGTGGTTAGAGCAGTCGCCCGGCAACTGAAAGATCCAGGTTTCGATTCCCGGCTTAGTAAACCGCGCTTTCGACATTTTTCTTCCGCCGGAACGAAAAGAAGATACAGGTCTCGATCGCCGCCACCCTTTAGTATGTCCTCCTCATTCTATAGTCATAGTTAAAATTAATTAATTATTACGATATTTGCAAATATTTTAAATATGACAATTTTGGTAATTATTACTATAATTATAATTTGTGTATTTATAACCAAGCAATTAAGGTAATAGTAATCATATAATAGTGGTAAATATTACTAAACAATATGGTTTTATTTACTACATTATTTAATGATAGTTAATAATAGTCATTAAGCCTTGGTAACGATTATGATTCTTGGTTCATAGTTACCAAATAATTTTGTCATATTCATTTCTATATTTAGTTGAAACTACTTTACTAAATGATTTAGTAACTATAACATAGGCTGGGTAATTATTACCGGTCATTTTTCTTAGTATAGAGAAGCGTCATACCACTCTTGTACGAAAAACGTTATATCTCCCATTTGTCAGAGAGAAAAGATACATACACTTAGATAAGATAAGATTTTAAACTAAAGCTGCTGCTCTAATATAATCTTCTTTCTAATTACTTTCTTCTATTATGATGCAATTCACGATTAAAAGAAGGAACACTATTGCTGTGAAATTTTTAGTATGATCTAATAATTTTATGACTTTTTCTTAGTGTGTCATATTGACAAAAAAATTGTAACTCATCCAAAAACTGAGTTTTAAATATAACAATTGGATATAATAATTAGTGTCTAGCATACCATATTAGCATCATCTTCACTATTTCCTTCTATACCCGAAATCTAGACTTTGCGTCATATTTCTTATTACTTCATATCATCCCACTTTTCCCTATATATTATTGAGGTTTTGACTAACTAGCAAAAAGTTTTAGTCGTTCTTCGTTATTTATTAAAAAGGATAATTATTCACTTTAGGGGAAATACCTCCGATGATTTTGACCTTGACATATATTATAAAGATCACCCTCTTGCCCTAATCTGCAAAAGTTTTAACCGTCGCTCGTTATTTATTAAAAAGTTATTAATAAAAAAGTTGAATAAAATAAACGTAATTTTTGGACACTATGTAGTTTGCTCATACTGTAAATTTATTATGTGATTTCACATATTGTGTATCTTTATAATGATAATAGACAATTTGTTTTAATCGCACGTAGAATTTGTTTGTTTTCATTTCGAAATCATGTTCATGTTCCAATATACACTACCAGTGTATGTTGGAACACAGACATAGTAAGATCGCTATTATACGTGCAATTATGCTGTTTTACACATTTCTTCGATTAACATATAATTATAACAATTTAATAAATTATTTAAAAATATATAAAAATAATACACGTATATGTGGCCCTTCCCCCTGCTCTTCTCCTATTTTTAGATTTTTAGAGCCTATTTTTAAATTAGTTTAATTGAGTAAAAGGTGTAAAAAGAAGAGCGCATAACGTGCTCTTTTAAAGGGGTAAATGATTCATCCAGTCAATGGCGCAATTTTCTTTGCCGCAGTATCTCGCTGCAAGATCTGTCTCACAATTTGTACTCGAATGTATCACACGTTTGAGCGCGCATTTTCCGACGCTCCTTTCGATGGTCTCGAATCTTGACTACAGGCGTTCGTTGTCACGTATCACATGGTATCTCATTTACGCATTCGAGTCGACGCAGTGCGATGTCGACGCTCCGATATCATCAACGGTAATTCGATGCCTCGCGAAATTACAGCGTAACGTGGGATAATTCATAACCCAGAATCACCTTGCTCTCTCGGCCATGTTATGCTATCTTGCGAAAGTGTAACATACGTCCCATGAGACAAAACCGGTGTTACAACTAGGCACGCGAACGCATTCGCGCACGCACGCATGCTTATTCCGCAGATAATCTTGGATCTGTTCAAGTTTCAGAGGGCTGTTACGTTGCCGATTGAATTTCGAGCGAGCAACCCCTACCTGCATTATTTACGAGCCGCGTAGCGTTGAAGAAAAGCATCGAGTTTGTTCACTTCCCGGCGGCGTGAGCGCAAGCGGGCGCCTTTCTTACGCCACTCGCCTCTTTATCTTTGCCCCGTTTTACAGTTGAGTCAGCCAGTTTGAAAACACTGTAACTTCCGCGATTGAAATTGTTCGGGAAACAATGAAAACCGGCCAGGAAGTTCGAAACTCTTCTGATGTTTTCAAGTGGAACGATATCTTGATGGCAAAGTGGAGTGATTTTGAGGAATCTTTATCGGACACGATGAAATATATATATATGCGGAACTCATCCTCAATTTGCGTTCTATAGTCGCTTCATTCTATTTATTCAATTCGATTTATCCGTGGCGTTTCACGTTATTATCCGCATGAAAATTTCCTAAACATTTTCAAGCATAAATTCCGATCTAATTATCCACTTAAAACTTTTTTCAAAATTTTTTTGATCAGAAATATTAGACAGAGAGAATGGAATTTGTTTGTTTGGGTTTCTCACTTATAGTCGTAATTTCATTTATTTGAAGAATCGGAATAGATCTGAATTAGATCCTAGAAAATGTTCTATAATTAAAATAAGAATAGATTCCCAATTGGTATCGATACAATACAATACGATATATCTATTTGAGACAAGTTTGAGTCAAATCAAAATCTATATAATGCTTTCTCTTTCTTCTTGCATGGGAATTTTCAGAAATATTACATAAATTCCGATCAGATTATCTAAATTTGCCCGTTTATTATCCATAGTTGTGTATTATAATATTATGATACCAATTGGAAATCCCATTCTTACCCAAACTATAGATTTGGTAATTACTTAGTTTAGGTCAATGACCTAGACATATGTTGTTGAAATTCTCTTACTGATTGTGAGTAGTCGTAGTATTTTAACAACGGCTAAAACTTCAAAAACTACATTGTATTTATAAAACTTTTTTTATTTATTGAAAAGTTATAAACAAAAAAAGCTTTATAAATACAATGTAACTTTTCCACACTATGTACATTAAAAAATAGATGTAAAGTGTTTTTAAAGTATCAATGTGTGTATGTAAAATAAAAGTATATTCTCCCTTCCACACCTTCTGTTCAATTAAACTATCCTAACCTAATCCATATCTGGATAATAAAAGTTGGGTTGGGTTAGTTTAAAGAGAGGGCACAAAGAGATCCTAGTTTGCCGAATGTTTTCCCAAAGTTTTCTTTTTTTCAATTTCTATTTTATATGGAATAAAATATTTTAAATACTTTTAATATATATATATATATTATGTATATTTTAGAAGTACTTATTTTATATTTATTTTATATTAAAGCAGTATTCTAGTGTGAAAGCCCGTTTCCAAGACGATTTTTGGGAATTAATTTAAAGCAAATGGTTAAACATACAAAGTTAATGTTTTATACTGACATTTCTTCATCTTTGAAGAAACACCTCAAATTCTGTCAAAGCTTTTTATTTAAAATTAAAGAAAATATAAATGGATGAAGTAGGTCACACCATAAAATCGTCTTCCATCGTGTGAGTTGATTGCCGCCGTCCTCGTCATCTGAAATAAACGAATTTATTTTTATTTTGTTCTTTATGAATGTGGCTATCGCCCGAGAATTAAGTAATTTGAAGAAAAATTGACAAAATGGCGGCTTGAAAAATAGTAGTCTGATTTTTATTTAAAAAATTCTAACTTTTCGCGGTCTGGAAAAATAGTAATTCTAAAGATATCAAAAAGATTCTAGTTCGGACGATAACTTAATATATGCACTATATATGTGTAAAACTGCAAATTGATCAGCCCAGTAGTTTCTAAGAAAAATACTCGCCCGATTTGAAAAATGTCGTTTCGAGAAAAACGTATGTAAAGATTCTCATGCACTTATGAGGTGAATAATGAGTAATTTCAATAACCCCTTACCCTTAATCAGTTATACCAGGACCATACAAGAGACCTTTCTCAACTTCAATGAACCCATGTTTATCAGCTTTCTTTTGTCTCTTGGCAATTCTTGTTTCTTTCGACTCCCGTTACGATGCCCGTTGCTCCGAACGTATAACGCGCTCGTTGTCTCTGTTATCCGCGAGGAATTTTGCATTTTGGCTGATTTTTAGACCTATTACGTCCATTATTTTTAAAATTGTATTAAATCCTTCATAAAACAGCTAAATCGCTTAATTTAACGCACTCTACTGAGTGAAATTAATTATTTCCACAAATCTTACGATAACCATCGTAAAATAAAATAAAAAAAGATTTCAAATACAATAATATTTCGCGGTTTTATTATGTTTATTTAAAATTAAAATGCATATGTAACTTTGATATGTCGCAACTCCGCGAAAAAAAAAATCATACAAATCCGCCTTTTTTTAAATTGCAAGAGAGTCTATACTTTAAGATGGTTTTCATGAAATTTACGAAAAAAATTTAGTTCACCCCGTACGATATCTGTTGTAAATGTGCAATTTTTGGAGACGCAACACGTCTTTACTTTTAAAAAGACTGCGGGAAGGGGGAAGATTAAATTCAAAATCGGACGAATGCTTCTTAAAATACAGACTTCACTTTTTTAAATAAAAAAAAAAGAAAAATCCAAATACGATAATGTTTCGCGGTATTATGCTCATTTAAAATTGTGCGAAATTTCGCACAATTTACCTATGCGATAATTTTGTTGACGAGTGTATGTAGGACAAGTTTGAATAATATCTGATTGAAATCTGTATAATACTTAGAATCATTTGGAAAATTTTCATGCGGGTCCGAATCTTCGCAGATTTCCTAATCAAGTCTCATATCTTTTTTGGGAAGTCGGATTGAATTTCAATTAAATCTCAGAACATTTTCTATGTGAAAATATTCGAAAAATTTCCATGCGAGTATACCTGAGAATGTTTGAATTTTCATACGGATTCTCTGCGGGACCATATGGCGACTTCGCAAGAGTGAACGATAAATTAAAATGCATGCAATTGCAAATAAATATAAGTGCATTCGTCCTATCGGACGAATAAAAGTTTATATTACATTCCGTAGCGATTTTTAAGCGCTGCATAAAGACGAGCTGTCGGGCCGTTGATTCTTTCTTATTTTTCATATTCATCCCGCACCCAGCACAGAAAGCGTACTCTTTTTTTACCGAGTCTTTTTGCATTGTCTTCCATTCGTGACATTTGCTAAATTATGCAACATATCTAAAACAGCACTATAATCCTAGTATTTGTACAGTTGCGATGAAGAAGACCAGGTAAGCTCGTAATATGAAATATTAATTCATTCGCGGCGACTCGGCTTATCGCGGATCGTGTCGTTGCAAGAAAGACGCCATCGAAATATCGGCTCGTCGCCATTGGACGTAGCTTGTTTAAGTGATTACGCTCGCCGGGCGAGCGATCGAGAAAGCCACGCTAGTAGCCGAAGTTTATTAGTAAAACCGAAAGTTTCGCTCCGTGAGAGGGAAAAACGGTTGCGAGTTAGCGCGGGATTAAAGGTTTTTTCGAGATTGCAGGAAGCTTAGACCTTTTTAGCGCGGTGTGGCACGGCTCGACTCGGCACGTTGAACATTCTGGCTGAACTTCGTTATGAAAATACTTTAGAAAATGAATTTTCACGTTTTACCAGCTTTACGAGCCGTCCCGAAGCATTAAAATAAAATCCCTTAGCAGAGGCGGCAGGTTTACCCGTACATTTCGACGAATTCCATGTCGTTAGACGTCCTCGAGTACTTTCTCATATTTTCGCGCTTTGATCGTCTCATTTCTGAGCAAAGGTACTGCAAACCTACTGTTCGTCTAACAAATTGAATACGGAAACGAGCTCGAGATATGTGATCGTGAATTCGAATCAGCTTAATACATTCTGAGTGTCGCATAACAACAATTATAGAATACGATTTTGTTTAAACTTAATAAACTTTCAAAATTAAACTTAAATCGCTGCTTCGTGTGTCGCATTTGTGGAGGATAGTCTCTAAAAGAATGAAATAACGCGAAATTTGAAAATATGCTTCGAAATACCGCACGTTTAATAAAAATTTAATCGAACGATGAAGAGGAAGAAAGTAGTATTCTCATTTGATGGAGGAAATTCGAGAGAAATTTTGATAAGTCCACTATTGTTTTTGTGAAAGCATTCACGCAAAAAGTACCGACATGTGTCGTTAACGTTACGTCCTGGCACCATTGGTGCCTGTCCCAAGATATTAACGAGACAAACGAAACGCGGTTTCGTTTCCGCGAGAAACGAGAGCGGAGTTTTAAATGCTGTCACGCGCTGGAAGTGTCGCGTCCCGGCCATGCGTCGAATTAATCTTCGCCACGGCGAAAATGATGGAGATAAAATTTTCGCC
The DNA here is from genome assembly GCF_010583005.1 of Odontomachus brunneus. NCBI lineage: Eukaryota > Metazoa > Arthropoda > Insecta > Hymenoptera > Formicidae > Odontomachus > Odontomachus brunneus. The sequence goes on from NW_022639570.1 coordinate 192,877, forward strand.
ATTTATCTCAATACAACATTTTCATCGCGCTGACGTCCGAGGGATTCCCCCGCCCGGCGTGGCCGACGTAGTAGACGACATTTTTCATCGGTAAACCTATTTGCGCGCGGCTGCACTTTAAACGTTAATGCATATGCCGTCCGCTTTCCATCCGGCATCGGCGGCATCATCGTCGTCGTCGTCGTCGTCGTCGTCAGCGTCGACGTGTGTTAAATTGCAGTTACGGATGATCATCTCGTCGGTGTCACAGGGACGCACGCTAAAATGCCTTGGCGTGACATTGTGCGTCGTTCCGTGTCTTAAATTAGATACTAACTGAAGGTAGTAGAAGTGAGAAAAAATGAGAGAGCCAGAAAGAGGGAGAAAGATGTTCTCGAAGAAATAAGGGATTGCCCAAACAAAGGATCGGATTATGTCCAAAAGTTATAGTTGGGTTAGTGTTCCTCAAAATGTGAGGAACATTTTAAAAACTCGTAGTCTGAAAACAGTGCTGAAGAATGACCACCCCTGATGATATCTTGCTTTTTTAGGATGAGCGCGTCAATAATCCTTTCCCGCCGCGTCACTATTATTCGTCGGTCTCTTTTGCGTCTCTCATCCGTCACTGCTACGACATCGGAGACTAAAAGGATTCGTTTTCGATTACATTTTCCAATTGTGCGGAAAATCAGATTAATTGTAACAGTCAGAGATATAATAGATAGGCGTGATATTCGCGCGCTGCACGAGTATAGTTTAGTAACGATTGTAAACAGAAAATTTCTCGAAAATTATATTGTATAAATTCGATCGATGATGAGAACATATTGACACCTTAACTATCGCGTTGCCTTCTGTTGACTGTATAAAAGTTCAACCGATAATTGTATTATCGAAGATACGGCAAATAATATAATTCGAGATACATGAATATTTCATCTAGTTTCATCGGCCATATAAACGATTTTGCAGATACAACTAACCGTCTATTGTCCACTGTGATTCTGAAGCTACAATCCAATTTTAACATTTATCTCTAATATAAATGTTATTTCTATTTAGACATAAAAGTCATAATATGCTTACAGAACTTCCATGCCATGCTTGCTTTCTTTTAGTATGTTGGCAGCAATATAGCAATAATGACTGCCCAACATGACAGAGTTACAAATCTATTTTGGGAAAATAAAAAATTATCAAAATAAAATTTCACCTTATATATATTGAATACTTTAGTTTCAAACATTCTATGTACATGAAAAAATGTTTAAACATGAAAAATTAATTTGGGCAGTAGAAGGTTAATACAATCACTACCAGCGTCATATCTCTCATGAGAAACTGACGTCATACATATCTCATATTTTAATTGCACATCTTAAATATCTCAAAAACAAAACATAAAAAAAATATATCCAATAGAAGTTTCACGATTTCAAAATAGAAAGAATGTGGTAATATTGAATTGACTTTAGAATAATCTTGCAAATATCTTCTCTGCTAAGGTCAATTTTAATTGTTTAATAGCGTTATATAGTCTTGCTAATACAAATAAATTCCTCCGATTATATTCTGCGTATAAAAGTATTAGAGTAAAAATATCCAAAAGTAAATTTACAGAACATTTCATATCTTGTACATATTGAAAAATATTTGAATAAAATGTAAAATATCTCAGAAAATATTCATTCTTCGATAATTTTATTCCAGTACTTTTATATGCAGAATAATCAAAGAAATTGATTTTTGCATAAAAAACTATATGAGTTTATATTATAAAAATTAACGGGGTTGCCTGGTTTGGAGCATCCGAAAAACATTGAATTTCCTGAATTTTTTATGTCGAAACTACAAAAGTTGTTAGCGTTATCAACTTCGTGTTTGCATTGTATTGTTCGTACTTTAAAGTTTATTTATGAATTTTTATATATAAAAATAATAAACAATAAGCGAAGTCTCGATATGGGCAGCAGGCGTGTTCACACTGCTTTCGTCAAACTGCTGATAGCATAGAACCAAAACAAGTAGCCTGAAACACAAATACCAAATAGATTTGTGAAGAAGAATAACAACTGCATACGCTAAACCTCATATATCTTTAACTGTTGTGTGTGTGTGTGTGTATATGTATATATATATATATATATATATATATATATATATATATATATATATGTATGTATACGAGTGAGTCGGTTTAGAAATCTAGAAACATCCCGGGTAGGATTTTATCGGAGCATACCCCAAGTCCATAAAGGGCCTAAAATAAAAGATAGGCATGCCCTAAAATAGGCTTGGCATCGTTAGGTCTAGAAAGGATGTACAAAGACAAATTCTGAGTAGAATTTCCTTAACAGACCCTGAATAGGCACTATTGGGGATGCTAACTAGGCCTACCACTGTTGCGCCTAGAAAGGACCTACAGAAAAAATTCTGAGTAAAATTTCCTAAACAAGCTCTAAATAGGCGCTGTTATGGATGCCCTTAATAAGTCCTGCCATCGTTAGGCCTACATATAGCCTACATACGAGGGTGGTCTGAAAAGTTTCCGACCTAACAAAGATACAAGTCATTTTTTCTGAA
>NW_022639570.1:195448-208054 GCF_010583005.1 Odontomachus brunneus
CAAGCAAAAGAATTTCTAAAGGAAAATTCGTAATAAAATAGGCACATATGTCCGTAGACATCAACACACAACAAGACATATACTTACATAATTTAGTAAGGGTCTCGTTTATTCAGTTCTTGAAATAGTTTAAAGTCTTATAGAATTTTAGTTTACAGTCTTAGACTGAAATAAAATTCACATAAGTTGAAGTAAAACCAAAATGGTAATAGTGGGGTTTAGAGGACCTATCTTGACCTTCACATATATTATAGAGGTCACCCTCCTGAATAACCTTCTGAAGGTTTTAGCCGTCGGTCGTTATTCGTTAAAAAATTATAAACAAAAGAAATTGCATAAAATGAATGTAATTTTTGGACACCGTATATACTAAAACATCGAATTTGTAGGTTAGAAAGGTACCTACTATACACACACACACACACTCACATACACATACACTGCTCGCCTGCATGCGCGCTCGCCCGCCCATCCGAGCGGGCAAGCAATGTGTGTGTGTGTGTTTGTGTATGTGCGTGTGTACGATGCAATTGAACGTCACACACGGTTTCCAAATTTTCAACATGCATTTGTATGAATTTTTCAATGTAACACATGATTCCTTGCTTTTTTTAAAGAAAAAATGCGTGAAATATACGAACAAATACTTTATTGATGAATTGATATGATAGAAATATTTTTTGCACGCACGCACGCGCGCACGCGCATAATTAATGTATCTTTGTGAATAACGAAATAGAAGTGCAGGATTTTGTAGACCTCACCTCATTAGCTTAAATTAACAATAAAAGTACGAAAAATATAATTTTTATTAAAATTATATCATTTTATTAAGTTATATTATCAAAAAATTATATTACTGTGTTAATCACAACACATATGGACAAAATATAAAACGTTTATATCGATTGAAGAAGTGGCATAGTGTCTAAGGCAACAGATTCATAATCCAGAGAAGCCTCAGGCAGAGTTTAGATTCGAGTCCCACCGTGTCAGTGAGAATTTTTAAATGTGATGTAGCATTAGAATCAAGTAATTTAAAGTTTTCAAATATAAAATTAGCAAGCGCTGCGACTTTTACGAATAGTTTCTATTAGAAAAAAATAGTACATATTCATACATAAAAGAATATTTTTTTTCTATTTATGCGTGTCCAGATAGGGCCTCGTCAGATTTACAAATTAGGCCCTGACTTACAAAAGTGTTATATCTTGGTATAAGGCCTATTCGGGCTTGCCTGAATGGCGCCTAGACAGAAATAGGGAAAAACTATCTAGGATTTTTACAAGCCCTCTTAAATTACTACTCGGAATCTGCCAACATTCCCCATTCTTCTATTTTCAATATAATAGAATTCAAGTATAATGTACCGATTCTCTTTAAAAACGAAGCATCGTATCTCAGCACGCGTTCGTTTCATTTCACTTAACACTAGAACTGCCGACGGGACATTTTTGTCCATTTCAAAATTTAAACATCTCTCTTTCTCTTCAAATTATTTTCATGGAAAGATGGGAGTTTCTGTCTTTTAATATATCTTAAAATACTATATTTTGAAAAAAGAAAAACCATCGCTCGCGAACACACAATTGACGAAAAAAAATAGAAATACCCAAAACCGTCGATGGAACATTTTTGTCTCACATAAGAATTCAACGTTGTTGGTCATTATATATTGTTAGTAATCATCACTTTTATCGATTATTCATACAAAGAATATATTTGGTGAACCGTATGTTACTCTGCTGCGCTCCTGTGCGCGTCTGAACTTGTCAGTACAGACTCTGTAACGCCTCAGGATTGAAACAAATGAACACGCGCTTCCGAAGCAATACAGCAGTATGGCTCATCGTCGCAGCCGGTCGCCCGAGCAAGTCGTGCCTTTACTAAATAATCTTCCGGAAGATCAATTGGAAGGTGAAGGCGGTATTTCACCATCAAAGGGTCTCTTCTTTACAAAAAACACAAATTTCTTACATAAAATAGACGAATAGCTGGCACAAGACATGTATATTACCAATGGGTCATTTTTGTCCCGTCACCGATTTTAGGTTAGGTTTACAAAGTCCGGCGATTCTAGTGTTAAACCACTGTAATCCCGACAATTTTCAAGAGATCACTTTCAAATTTTCAGAAAGTATTCTTGAATAGTTATTCCTTGAAAAAATGTAAAAAAGTCGATTTTTTACCCTACAGACCACCCCCTTAAACTTGACTTTGACAGATCTTTCCAAGATCATTCTAAGATCACAAGTATATATTACCATTTTGTTTTACCCTTGAAACCATACAACTTCTGTTTGACACATTTTTTTCTATAATGTTTTACTTTGGAAATATTTGAAATATGCAAATAAAATGAGATATTTTAAATGTACAGGAAAGAATTATATATAAACACTATGAGTTAATATTCTTTTATATCTTAAAATATTTAAACTTAGGTGAATATATGTATATATAATCAAGCAAGCAGGATGTCTATTTCAATACCTACAAAAGAAATGTTATTAAATAATTGTATTTTTAGTTACTTACACTTGAATTAAAAAAGAAAAGTTTATACTTTGTTTTTTATTTTCTGCAAAAGGAGATCCAAATATGAGCTACCTCTATAATTTTAAAATATTTTAAGATTTAAAATAAATACACACTTCATTTTATTTCTCATAATAATTATTGATAAAATTCGTATACGTAACCATTTTTACCAATTCCTATACAATTATTGTGTATCCGCAAACTGCACATTAAATACTGTATTCACAATTTCCTCATTGTATCATTAGAGTTTTTGTCACAGACAATAGACAATATTTCCTTCATCATCATCTCCTTCATAATTTTCTCTTTCCAAATACTAAGTTTAGATCATTGTCATTATCATTCAATAATCTATATTATTAAGCTCTTTTATGGAAGCCCATATACACAATATCACGTCTTGAATGATATAAGATTATATTAGTGGAATGTGTATTTCCAATTAAATACTCTCTATGTTGTTTACATTCATTCTTATACTATTTACAGCTCATAAGATTAATTACATTAATAATATATATATTTTAAAATAAAAATAAAATATACGTACACACCGCGAAAAAAGATTTCGTAATAACTATTAAACCTAAATAATAGTTACCAGACGCTTTGGTGAAATACTAAAAACATATAGGTAAATATAATAAAATAATTTGGTAAATATTAACAGATAACTTTAACAAGACTTGTGGTACTTGTTGCTCAGACTTGATATCTGTTACTAAGACTTGGTGACTATTACCAATTTATGTGGTACATATCACCAACCAATTTATTAAAAAAAAACCAATTTGTTAAAAAATATTATTTAGTAATACTTACCATATATATTATTATATAATAAATATACGAAATGTGACCAAATGTTTTGGTAATAGTCGCATTATTTAGTAATTATTACTAAATTATGTGTATATATATATATATATATATATATATATATATATATATATATATATATATGGTAATATCTACCATACGTCTAATTAGTTCAACTAAATAAAGAACTTGTTTTACTAATCATTTTGTAATTATTACCAGATGACTGGTAACTATTGCTATATTTTATACTAATTACCAAATATCGCACTAAAATGATCAATCTAATATATTTATTAACTATTACTAGACTTTTTTCTGTGTACTCGAGCAACTTTTCAGATGCTAAAAATAAAAAAACCTTGTATAACTTCTAAACAGGCTCAAAAACAACTGTGCAATCAAGCTTTATTACATGCTACGCCGTGGAAAAAATTACTCAAATTCTTCTCAGTATAGAATGCAATACCATGTAGAGTCAAAACACCAGTAGCCCGTATTTAAGGGGTTACATCACTCTAGCGTCCGAAAATTAAGCGTATTTTTGGAGAATTTTTTACAAACAAAGAAATAAATCGAAAATCCGTTTGGACTGCTTTATTGTACATGTTTTAAAGTGTATATTCAAATTTTTATGTAAACATATATTACAAAATGGCGGCTTGCAGAGCTTGCAGCATAAGTGTCGCAAATGTTGATCTAAAACAAAAAACTAAATTTTTCTGTCATCTACATGCCAATAGCTAGAGAAGTATGAAAGGGATTTTTGATATATAAAAATTACACATTTTATAAACAATTTTCGACGAAATTTTTAGGGTATAAAATGAAACTTTTCCTGCCATTTCTATAAAAATAAATATTTTAAAAATCCCTTATGTACTTCTCTAGCTATTAGTATGTAGATTACGGGAAAATTTGGTTTTTGTCCTAGATCAATATTTGCAACACTTATGCTGCAACCTCGGAGCCTCATTCCGAAAAACACGCTCATGTTGACAAGGCTCTAGCACCGTCATTTTATAATATATGTTAACATAAAAATTTGAATATTCACTTTAAAACATGTACAAAAAAGCCTTCTAAACTGATTTTCGATCTATTTCTTTGTTTGCCCATAAAAAATTCCAAAAATACCCTTAATTTTCGAATGCTAGAGTGGTGTAACCTCTTAAACCATGACCCATATTTGGACTTTTTCCTCTATAACTTGATAATTTTTCATTTTATATTCACATGAGTAAATTAAACCTGTTTTACAATATTATATACAAATTACAGATGGCCTGTGGAAATTCCCAGATAAACGGTCGTAACAAATGTGTTAATTAAACTTTATACGTGACTTAATGAGACAGGTAATATCTCAGTATCGGTCACCGACAATTGTCACAGTTTTCAACACATTGATTGTCGTGAATTCACATAAAATTCGCGTATGGATCCACGTAATTCGCTCGAATCGTCTGCCGCCGAAGCGGCGCTAACACTTAGTATACACGCGTACTTTTCCGACATATTGTCGTGTAACATCTCCGCGACGTTCGCGTCACTCCACGTCATTCTTACCCTATTTATCTATCGCCACCTGCCACATACCCCTGCACGACTTCTCGAGCTGACTTCAACACAGCTTCGGGCTTTAGAGGTATGTGTGAGCCTACTGCCTTCCTTACGTCCCTCGCGACCCATCCGCAAAGACCCATTCTCCGACCTCGAGTCATTATCTCGGCGAGCTTGCAGTCGGTAGCATCCCCGTCGTGGCTTAACACCGCTTTAATCATGGTTTCCTACGTAGTAGTAGTCGGTGGAGAAGAGAAGAGACTTGACGTGCTCGCGGGTACATTGCAGAAGAAGAGGAAGTTAAGTAGTGGGGGTCGCGAGAAGGTAGAGCACAGTGAGTCTCGAAGGATGCAAAAGGAAAGATGGAATAACTGAGAGAGACGCCGCTGCCGCTGCTGCTTTCGCTGTTGCGATGTGCTTGCCGCTTTCGCGACGCATCCTTTCGTGCAGCGGGGTCTTAATAACCGAGCTAACGAATGTGCAACGATTTAAAAGCCAACAGACACGTTCTCACGGCTGATGAAGGAACCGCGCGCAGCGCTCTCAGCGTCGCACATTGAGCAGATGCGACACCGTTCTTCTGATTATTGTTTGCCTCCTCTATCGTAATCAAACGCGAGGATTAATTAGTAGAGTCTCATCACTCGAATATGGGGCACTTGCACACGGCGAGGAAAGAATTTCATCAATACTGAAGATCTATTCAAGCTGGACACAGAGAGAACGATTTGATTGAATCAAATAAATGCTTCTTTGGAATAGTCCAAACGAATTTTTCGATTGATGAAACAAAATTTTGTTTGAAGCAACAAAAATATTTATTTGCGGCTTAGTTCCAAAGAAATATTTTTGTTGTGTCAACTAAATAATTCGTTTGGACTATTCCAAAGAAACATTTATTTGAATCAATAAATCGTTCTCTCTGTGTATGAAATGAAAAATGAAGAGACAGTCGACCTTGTCGATTTTAGACGGATGTCCAACGAAGCTGATATGACAATGTTTTCTTTTATTATCATGAGCATATATGCCACATTCCCACGTTGGAACTTAACAAACTTCGATAACGAAGTTCGGTACAACAATCGTAAGGTGTAATTCCGACGAGACTCCGCGGAGCGTAGGTTAAGCATACAAATTGCTTTGCAGCACAAACAAACTTACATTAAGGAAGTTTAGCCCGGCGAGCTAGAGTGACGCAAGTCATATGGGAGGAAAGTGGTCGGAAGAACAAAGTTTTATTTGCCGTGTAGCAGCTTCTCTCCCCTACGCATCATTTGTCGTGTCCGAACTTGTCAAGTGTGTACGTTGTCGACGAGGTGGATTGTTCAAGTCGCGAAAGTCTATGTGGGTTGTACACGTTTGACACTAGAATTACCAACGATTAACGATATATGTTTACCAGAGCGATTAAAATGATAGGATTTTGAAAAAAATACATAAAGAAAAAAAATTTTATTTACCTTTTTGTTTTATTAAATGTCAATTAAAAACATAAAATGCTCTGTTACAAATCTGAGTAATTTTCATAAGAAATTACAAACCTCATTTTTACTTCTTTGATAGTTGTACACACAGAAAAATACATACTGTGTGTATAACTAAATGAAAAATATATACTGTAAATATTCAAATAAATGTTGCTGGTCTCAAATATTTCATAAGTTAATTTAGGAGATATCTAATCTCCCATAAAATAAAGGAAAATAATTTTTATCAAAAATCCCAAAAATTTTATTAAATAAATCGAGTGCTTATCTAATTGTGATATTTTCAACTGCCGGAATACTGAGCGAAAATATACTATCTACACTGAAAGTTAAGCTTTTTAAGTGTACTATTACTAAGTTACTATGATATTTTTTATTGCAGATTCGGATTACACGCAAGAAAATAAAAAAATTTCTGTCACAAATATTTTTTTACTAAAATGTCATCATTAATCTTGAAATGATTTAAAACGTTTCATGAAAAGATTAACTTTAATTGTTCTTGGAGTTTGACTTTTACCAAAGCTCTCAAAAATTCTGGTGAAGATAATTCTAATAATTCTAATAATTCTGGGAAATAGGTTATCCAGGTCAAACCACGAATTTTTTAAATGAAATATGGTAATTTTTATCGCAGCTTCGGATTAAAGATGTAAAAAGAAAAAAGTTTCTTATTTTTTTCGTGTAATACAAATAGGAAATAAATATTACCCAATAAATTATACCCAGTATTATTTAAAAAATTTGACTTTCAATCTGGATAACTCATTTAATTGTCAGTTTAATTTACTGTCAGTAAATTAAAAATGTTATTATTCCATAGAGCGTACTCGATTTACTTATCATAGTATAATATGATATCATTTTCAAAATTCTTTATAAAAATAATTTCCTTTTATTTTTCAAAAGGAACGTATGAGTGGTCCCAGATATCCTGTATATCCGCATATATTTCAAGTTTATTATAAACATCAGATTTATTCAAAAAACATTTTAAATCCTCGTAAATTAAGTATTTTGATCAAGAATATTTAATGAAAATAAAAATTCAATTTGTTTACCATATAAAATTGTATTAATTTATTCTTTAGTAAAGTTTTATGATATTCTTGTAAAGATGGTTAATAGACTTGGATCTACAACCATAAGCACAACACCAATATTCTTGTGAAAAGAACAAATTTTTCTTTTGAGTACATAATAATAAGCTCTTTTAGAATTTATGATAAGTATATTTTGAAACTATTATTTATTGAAAATAACCATTATTTAAAAGGAGGAAAAGTAAACTGAGAAAAATCGCTTTTCTTAGCGGTAGAATGATACTTTTCTGTGTGTAGTATTAAATAAGGATGATATATCGTAATGATTATTCGATAGGTCCAATATTGATCGAGCCGTTCAAAACGAAAGAATCGGTGAAAGGATTTCACGGAGAAACGAGATTTTATTCTTGAGATTTATTGTAATATAATATAATCAGATAAGTATTTATTATATATATTGATTTATTAGAAATAAATTTGTTAAAGGTAACGCACAACAAAAGATCTTTTGGAAAGATCGAATTCAGATTGCTCGAGGGATCGATGGTATCTTGTATACGAAGTTTTCGCGGCAACGTGTAAATTCCGTGGGCGACAATTGAATTCTCGAACGTACTTCGTCCTGGAGCAGGACCATTTGGCCTTCGTACGTGGTTCGACAATCCTGGCGTTTCCCAAGCTGACCGCTGCAAGTTCCAAATCGTGATGGGCGCGAACCAAGAGAACCTCTACAGCGTCCAATCGAGGTTTCCGGATGCCATGAGCAGCATTATGAGCCAGTTATTAACCAAGGCGTTCTAGGCGTCGCAAGCTGATGTGAGATTGCCTGGAACGTGGCGGCTGCGATGTCAAAAATGTCTCGAGTGTAAGATTGACACATAGCGCATAAAAAGTACTGATTATGGAAAAAACAAGTAGTATGGAAAAAAAGCTTATTTCTTCTATGAAGCCTTGCACGAGATAACTGCTGAAAGTTGATCTGTTATAAAACTATTATAAATCTGTTATAAAATGTAACATTGAGCGCCAAGTAAGGTATGTATATGGAGATGTAAATGATTTTCTACTTTTGTTTCAACTGAAAATTAAACGTTGACAATCAAGTTGCTCTTATTTCTTTAAGGTAAGTTTAATAATGTTTATATGCAACGTAAATTCTTAATATAGTTATATTAATAATATCTAATTACTATTCCTAACCTTCTTAATGACATGGGAAACTTTTATTTGTGATGCAAGACATGTGTGCCGATAATATTGCAAAGGCATAACTAACTAACAACCTGAAAAATTTATACAAAAAATGAAACAATTTTTCTATTTTTTGTTCTGTCATGTCTCTTGTGTTTAGTTTCAGATTTTCTGTTTTTATTATGTTTATTTCCTATAAAAGATACAAAATAAGACATAAATAATATCTTTTAATAAATAATTTTAACTTAAATAATTACAGTTTCTTAATGTAGAAAATATAATTTGTTCAGTTACTGTAAAGAATGCTTTTTGAAAAATAAAAATATATAAACTTTATTAATTGTGTAATTTACTAATATTCTCCTAGAAATTTTTCGGTAATATACATTATCCTCTACTTCAACTTCTTGATTTTCTTACTTTTTATTTGTTTGTTAACACTTAAAGTTCATTTAAATTGCAATTAAATTGTGAATACTTTTCTCTTATTGAGCGTTATAGATAATATATTCCTCAATATATCTACTCTGTGAGAAAGTTAAAATATACATTTACATTGTAACAATGTTAATTTGAAGAAAGGTATTCCGTAATTGGTCTTGTTGTCCTGCTTTCTCGAACGATCGAATTCTCGAACAGACTTCATCCTAAAGCAGGGTCTTTCGGCCGTCGCGTCGCGCTTATTATTTTATCTTATTTTTAATCGATACACTATAGCTAATATGTTAGATTTATTAATTAAGATAGGAAAAAAACTTTTTGAATATTACCTCATATAAAGTTTTAACAGGAAGAAAACAAAACAGTTTTTCTTAATACTATAACATACTATAACGTGGTACTGATTTCAAATCATTTTGGTAACTAACTCCAATATGTATTTTAGTTATTAACAAATCGCAGCAATTGTTTATGAAAACAATTTTGTTAATATTACAAATCTATTTCATATTCCCACCTTCTTCGCTATCTTCATTATATTCTTATCTATCAAATAAGAGTGTAACAATGGATCAATATTTAAACTACGTAGTAGTTATAATAAACTACGTAAACTAGTTTAGCTCCTGTCAACACCAACTACTATGCACAAACTTATCAACAGTAGTTAGCAACAAACAGATATCATAGCAATTGTGTCAACTTGGAGCGTTCCTAACTTTTTAGAAAAAATGTGTCTAAATTGTTCTACAAGAGAGGGTGTACGTAAAAAGAGTCGATAGAACACACAGTTTGTTCGTCAATTACACATTTTTACCACCGCTCCATTCAAGTAATACCTAATCCTCGTAAATCTACGCGGATTTTACGAGGTAATGAAAATTTTCGTTATTGAATCGCAACTGCCAACGAAAACACAGCAATGATAACGAAATCCATTAAAGTGGATCTCGCAAAGTATATTTCCCTCTCGATCATATTATCTTAGTACTTTTATACGCAAAATAGAAAAATATAGGGAAGAATCGATTTATGTGGGCAATAAAAGAAACGAGTATACGCACGAACGCAAGCCGCTCGACTGTATCACAAAATACTATAGTCCTGTCTATCCTGAAGAAACTCTTTCGATCTGTGTTTGCATGAAAAACTTTTCATAGAATTTTACGAGTGTATAGTTCCTGAAGTAGTGTGGCTTCTTTCTCAAATAAAACACATATGTGGAAATAAGCTTCTCCTCAACGTAACGGAGACGCAATTTCTATCTCTTTAGTGTCTTTGAACATCGCAAAGTGTTACTTAGAACTTGCAACGTCCTTTGTAAATAAAGTAACAGAATGGTGCATAAGTAATGCGTGCTGTGTGTGTATGCGTGCGGGCGCGTATGTGTGTAAGTCGTAATATCACGTTGTGCAACATTGAACGGCAGCAGATTTACATGCTTCGTACGCTTACGATATTTTCTACGATACGTCGCCCGCGGGTTGCCTGCCTGCTTCGTGTCCGGCATTATATTGCGTATTGTCAGTGGAATTACATAATACTGAATTATCGATATGAATATCGAAATCAAGCACGGGTATAATATATAATAACATCCATAACAATACGAGGGCGACGAATACCTTCGCTGCTATTCAGTCGCCGCGTTTCAACATTAAACAGCCCGATCGTAATTTGAATATTAATTACATTATCGCGAGGTGGAAACCGGCATTATATGTATAAGTCCCCCGGTGACATTTAATTACAGCTCTTTAATTATTTATCAAACCATTTTGCAGCGAACGCACGAGCGACAATTCATGAACGATAATTATCAAGCGTCTAATTTTATTCCCTCCAACTTTTCGCGTGCTCAAATTACTTCTCTTCCCCTTTTACAGAGCTCGTCGGTATCAGCCGTATTCAATTACTGAAAGGAACAGACGATATAACGACGATATAACGACGTCGCGTATTTCGCGACGTTACATTCCATCGGACTTCGCTCGCATTTCGTGGAAAGTAGACCGAAAACGCGAAGTGAACTGTTTCGTTTCACGGGGAAGATCCACTTCGAGAACTTGGAAAGTTCATATCCCGTCTGGCCGTCTTTCAGACCGACACATCTCTTATAGCCGTATCACACTAGCGACTGGCGACTGTGGCTGCGGCTGCGATTATGTCTCTTGACCAATGAGAAAAGCGGTAGTAGCTAGCAGCTTCTTTCTGACTGGTCAAGAGACATAATCGCAGCCGCAGTCGCGAGTCGCTAGTGTGATACGGCTATTACGTGTCACTTGAAAATATTCGGACTTTTTGACACGCGGCTCGCAATAAGTCGGACTCCGTCCGTGCCACGCTGCGCGCCAGACGGCGGTCCTGCGGACGGAGTATGCGTGGACCTGTCTGCATGCATGCGGGTCCACGAATCTCATCGTTTTTGCATCGCCGGAGTCTGGCCGAGCGACTTTCTTTGCCGCGTACCACGGATTTTCGGTAGGACTCCTCCCTGCCAGTCGAGTGAGGTGGTCGTCCGTGCACTAAACCCTGATTAGTTTAGCCAAGCGGTTTAGCGGATCTACTGCGACGATCCTGGGAGGTCGTAAAGCCCGCTTGTAGCCACGACACACGAACGCGGTGCTCACGCGTCACGGGATCAAGATCTTACAAGAAAATGCGCGTCTTTCTTCGTCGAATTGTCAGTCTTAATAAGCCAGGCGTGTGAAAAACGTTGGATCATCTTGCATCGCTGAGAAATTTAGAAAGGTATTCAAAGTATGAGATAATCCAGATAGCACAAAGAATTCAAAAAGAATTCAGTCGTTTATCACCATTTTTGAGTTTACATTTTCAGAAACAAAAAGAATTCTTCAGAGTTCAGTTCAGTGAAAATAATTCTTTTTGCATCTAAAAATAAACTCAGAATTGGTAACATACAACTGAATTTTGCTATCTGCGAAGGCTCTCGTTCAATCACATTCAATCACAAATTTGATCGAAATGAAATTCTGGCACGTAAGAGCCGTCACCAGATTTTACGTTTCGATTTTTTAAAGGGAAAAAATATAATTGTTTGTTCATTGTAACGCATATATCGATATGATTATTGGACTATAACACATAAGGATTGAAACCGGTATCAGAAATATTGTTTCCATATTGAAAATATTATTTTTCTATTTAGAACTAAAATATTTAATACATACAATTTAATTGCTATTAAATGTTTTTTGCTTGTGTCATTATTGAGAAAGCAAAGTACACATAGCGACAATTAAATTTCATTCTAATTTTATTGCAATTACCAAACATTTAATTTATCTATTTTAATCAAATTATAGTTTAACGTACCAAATTTTTGTTTCAACGACAAAGTCCTTTTTTTAGTGCAACACTGTGTATTTTGATATGATATCAGTGTAATATCGGTATTATACCAAAGTATTACCACCATCATGTTATATATATATATATATATATATATATATATATATATATATATATATATATATATATATATATAT
>NW_022639570.1:208188-221142 GCF_010583005.1 Odontomachus brunneus
TATATATATATATATATATATATATATATATATATATATATATATATATATATATATATATATATTCGGAGTATTTCTGATCAGAACATAATGTGATCATAAAAATTAAGATTTACTAGTTTTTCCTTGCACTGGATTTATAATAATATTGTATTGTGTAATTAAAAGTTTAGTATAGAGTTGTGCATGAGTTTAGAGTATAGTTGTATACAGTAATGCATCAATATTTTTTTAATTAATAATTAAACATCTATGTCATTTGCAAAAAAGGTAGAGAACTTTTTTTTTCAGTTTGACTTAATATATAAGCATACAGTAGCAAACGTTGCCATCACAACCCATCTACTGTATGTTGCATGACCATTCACGAATCTTTTTGGATTAATAATTTCAAATTTTACGTGGTTGTTCACAAAATGATACAGAAATTTTTTGTTCAATTTAACTTAATCTACCTGTACACCGCGGCTTTTTTGTGAGTTACCAAATACTTTATATACCATGATTACATTATGAATCTGATTGATTTAATGGTACTTATGATAAATAACCGATATTATATCGATCATATCAAAATACGTACCAGTATTATGCAAAATTTCGATACGATATCAAGGTATGGTGGGGTTCAATACTGGTATTTTAAATTTTTACAATACTATCATTAGAAAATTAAGTTAATAGTTAGTAGGAAGATTTGGTGGTCATATCATTGATGGTTAAAGAAGTTTGGAACATCTACACTTTCGGTATGTACAAGTTACAAAACTTTTGGACAAATATACGCTGACAGTTTTAGATCTTATATTTTAATTATTTTTGGTTTTCGTCACATATTGAACAATGCTCCTATTTATTCTTACACGTACTTTTATTAGAAAGCATTTGTAATTATGTACAACCAATACTAAACTTTGTAGAAAAATGTCAGTATTTTGTCGGTAAATTTTTTAGTTTCAACATTCTCTTAATAAAATATAAAAATAAATTCTATGAAAAAATCTCAAAGTAGAGTTGTTTACAAGATCAATTGTCAGAATTATAGTGCGTTTCATATTAGCCAGTTAAACGACTGATTACGAGACTAAAATGTATAGCATAATCAGATCATCAAGATCATTCTCTCTTGTTAATCTATTTGAATATTTATTGAACATACATTTTATAAATCTATTGAACATAGATTTTATCAGAATTATGAAATTTATTGGGAAAATGTTAAGATATTAAATAAAAAACTGCCGTATATAATTTCAGAAGTAATTTTTATTAAAACATAACATAATAACTTGCATTCCGACACTGACAGTCTAAACACGAGTTGCGCCGCGATTATTGAGAAACTTCGTCAAATTTACAACTGAATTACAACTAACGCCATTTTCAATAATGCTAACTTTGGATCTTGAATATATCAAATGATATCCCATTACACTAGGTTACTCAGTATACGACGGTCATGATGATATCACTTCCATAGATATATATAGGATAAACTACACATTACTCTAAGAGGAATGAAATCAGCATTAGTAAGAGAGGACAATAGAAAGTAATTGTGTAACTTGACAGGGAGAATGAAAGAGAAGAAGCGATCACACACACGATTAATGCATTCTCTCTTTCCTTCGCTATGATTAATTCTCTCTTTTATTTTCCCTACATCGTCCCTTCCTGCAGTATTGTGACAGAAAAAGCACCTTACTTAACATATCCCTATCTTTCAATCTTCTTATCAGATGTCTTGTAAGAATACGCAATTTATTCTATAAAACTATAATCATATTATTGTAATACACAATTTTGCAATTTTGCAATTTTGCATTTGTGTCTCTAATTGAAATGATTTTGTTTATTCTAAGTGGTTGCTTAATCGTTGTGTCTGTGCGTTTCCTAATATATGCTTGTATATCCTAGTCTTACCTTTTATTATTATTTGTACGTTATTTTTTATTTTACTTTGTGATCTTTTTTGTGCCTGTATATTTTATTTCCTTTCAACTACGCTGCTTCGATGTTTTCCATATTTACAGATTGGATTGTTTGCTTGACTTTTATTTCACAGAGATTATGATATCATGCATATACAAACGGTACATGTGAGTAACACATCTAATAATATTATTTTAACTTTTTGCAGATGCTAGAATAATAATAATAACTTCATTGGTATAGAGAAAAAAAGAATGAGATACAAAATACACAAAAAATTAAGAATGTAGACAGTACCAAAAAGCGAGGCAACAACAACAAAGCTGCCTTACTATTACTGCCTTACTTGAAGCCTAAGGGAGAATCCTAGTAACAATATAATATATAAAATATATAGCAGTTCGTACATCAACTTTTAAAAAATATTTTTTGGGTATTGCTTGACTTTCTAGTGACCGTTTTTCCATAATTACATATTTACACTTATCGTTAGCTTTGTTTGTTTATTATAAAGTTTGTTTATCATAAAGTTTGTTTATTATAAAGTTCGTTTATCATAAAGTTTGTTTATTATAAAGTTATTTGTAAAGTCGTTGAAGATAATTCTAAATAGGAACTAAAACGTTCGTACGTAAATAATATTATTTAAAACTTATACTTTCATATGTTTTGACTTATATATTTATAATTAATAAAAATATTACTCAAACTACAAGAATAGCTTTTTGACTCATTGCATTGTTATTTTTTACGACTTAATTCTTTTATTTATTTTTAATTGAATCTCAAAATAAAGCATATTTATGAAACTATATATATATTCTGAAAGATTTTTAATTGCGGAATTATTCCGTTTCGTTTAGACACAATTGAAATCTATCAATAGAAAATAATTAAATGTTTCCGATCGGAATTTTCCCAAGTAATTTTATAATACCTGCCCTGATGAAAATCAGAACGGTGTGACGACCACGCTTTGTCGCCTGTTTCAAAGCGCATTGAAAAGAACTGCATAGCGTGCCTTTTCATCGCGAACTATACTAGCTCCGCGAATTACAAAAACTCTTTGAAGTTTTCTCACTGGTCAGTGAACCGAACACAAAGTTCTAGCACGTTGTCAGCAACTTTTGACCAGCGTTCCTCCCCTTCCCTACGCACGGCACAACAAATGCCCGATGCAGCAATTTTATTAACCGCAATTAAGCCGCTCCGTGGTGGTTGTTCGCGGCACTTCCGCGAGACTGCCGGCGAGCAGGAAATCGGCCGGCAAAAATGAATACGTCCGACGGATTTGTTTATCTTCCGGTGCGATGTGTATTTACCGCCGCGCCTGGATCCACGCATGATAGCGCGCGATAAATATTTTATAGGCACGTTTTCATATCGCCGATATTCGTATTACAATTCCGTGCGACGTACTAATATGCGCGCTCGTTCGCCCACCCGCGCGCATATTTATATAAATTAAAAACGGGAAATTTATTCATCCCACAGCGCTCACGACAAACGACGGTAATGACGCTCAACCGGGGTAACTTATCTCATTATCGGTTAATATCGCTGATCGACTTTTTATTGCCGCTCGATGTGAAATTTCGCCAGATGGTAATTCGAGCGTGCACGCAACACCGAATATTCGCGATTTTGCGGGACTTGATGATGTTTCGGGTATATTTTTCCGCCCATACTTTCTCCGAATATAAAATTCTCAACGTTTCTGCAAACAATTTGCTTGTTTCGCATAAGTGAGACAGGGGAAGAAAGATATAGGATTCACAATTCAAAAATATTTAGTTATGAGCAGTATAGTTGTATTATTCTAATTATTTTTATCTAATAGTAATGTGTATAGTTGATATAACTGTTACTTTAGTATATTAACTATATAGTTGCGCGTGATCTGTTTGCAAACAGAAATCGATTCGAGTAGATTTTATCATGGATACATTCTAATTGGAATAACCAGTTATCGTCGCTGTTACAACACCAATAACCACAATTGCATTGTGGTTTCAGAAATCATATAATTAGGTGATCCGCATTTTACTATTGAATCCAGTTGGCATAATTAGATTTATATGTGAGCCAATCAAACTGTTTTTTCCGCGTGTATATACGCATATTAAGTAAAAACGATATATATTTCAACACATATATTTATTCGTTTATGCACGATAAAGATTATATACGATGGCGTAAAATATTGTCGCGCGAGATAATTCGAATTTGTTTCGGACTTTACTCAATTTTTAATTTTAGTAGGAGTTAAATTAATGGATACTTTACGCGAAGTTTATTTCACACACAACTCTGTTCCCGGATAAACATATAAAAATAAAAAAATCACATTGTCCGCGTGTAAGGATTAAACTTTGCAAGGGAAGTTGCTAATTCAACTCTAATCGAAATTGAGAGAGGGAAGTCCAACAAAAGAGTTAGAAACTCCGCTTTTTAAGCTCACATTACTTCTTGAAATCGATCACTAACTTTATCAGAGATTGTGTACAACTTTTAATTGAACGAAAGACATGTACGTATATGTAATATATTTTATTTTCGTTTTTTTTTAAATAAAGATAACAACCACTGGAATTAGATTGAAGAGATTCTAAAACTACCCTCTAGTCAGTCAGTACTTTATTATTGAAATTATTTAAAATTCATACAAAAATTATTTTGCTACAATATTAGTGAAACTAATGACGAAATTCATGAATTTGTAAATCTCATATAAGAATATTGTGTAACAGTTTCCCATTTTTAAAGTTGTTAAATATTTTAAAAGAGATGAAATAAAAGTTATAAGATACTCACTTGATGTTAATACTAATTGTAAAATAAATATAAATATGAAACGTATTCATTTCCTGTATTTGATAAATAATTAATTTTATTTAACTTGATTTTTTCTTTAGAAATGCATAGACGTATTAAAATGGATAATAAATATAGAAATACATATAAAAATGGTATTATGAAATTATTTTGGATCTGACTCTAACTTTCTATGTATATAATATTGTCATATTTGCGCTCATATATTGTTGATTTAACAAACATCTTTCTGATCGAAAGATATAAATTTCTCTTCAACCTGGCGACAAAATTAAATGCTACTTCATTCAAATAAATTTAATTAATGTTAAATTAATGGTTGAAAACTCATTTTATTATTACGACAAAAACTTTTTTAAACTTCTGTCTTATTTTATATAAATATGTCAAATTATAGAAAATTTGTTGTGTTGTAAAGTTTTACATATGCTTGTATAATAAAACTTTATAATTACAGTCTGTCAAGTAAGAGCGTGGTCGGTCTTACTTACAGTTGGTAAATGGTATCGCCCTAAGTCTTTCGTGAGTCGATAGAGGGAACCTCTCTCCTTGATGCACTATTAAGAAAGATTTAATTGTCATTGATTTTTGAGAGAAACATGTTGAACATCATGAGTGCCAAATACGCGCCACGCAACGGGCTGTGTTCCTTTGCACCTCCCCGAAAGGTCCGAAAATGTCGCAATCAGCGGCTAAAATACATGAAAAAGTCGAAAGCATTAGTACAGAAATGGGTGTAGCGATATAATGCAAAAAATGTTGATGATTTACCGGAACGTAGCTCGATAGGTAAAGTGGATAAGAAAAGCGAAAAACACAAAAATACGTTTTCACGGAATCCTGGTTTAATGCTGCGTCAAGGATAAACAAAACTGAAGCAGAAAGATTTAGATTTATCGCACGAAACTACCCGAACCTGTCTTTTAGCTCAGAACATGAAATGGCGCAACACAATAAAGAAACCTCTGTTGACTAAAAAACATGTAAAGAAACGATTCGCTTGGGCGCGCGAGAACATTGATCGAGATTTTAGCAATGTAATGTTTATCGACAAATTCTCTGTATGGGCACGTTGTATCCTCACGCGAGTCTGATCAATCCCTATCAATAGGCTTGTCTAGCGACCCGTTAAACATAGACTAAAGGTTCATCTTTGGAGCTGCTTCTCAGAACAGGGTATCGCCACTTTGCACCTGTTTACCTACAATCTGAATGCCGAGAAAATGGTGAAAATTTACAAAAAAGCTTTGTTACCTGTCTGTCAAACATTGGTTCATCGACAAAAATGAGGATTGAATGCAGGAGGACAACGATCCCAAATATCGCAGCAAGCTCTGTACCGAATAAAAGAAGCAATCTGACATTATTACACTGGATTGACCGTCGCAATCGTCCGATGCTAATCCTATTGAAAATATGTGGGCATACATGAAGTACAAGCTTCATGGAAAACGCACCTACACTTTGCAACAATTATCTCGCGAAATTCGTCGAATTTGTAGGTCCTTGTCGCTAGAATACGCCGTCAATTTGGTTGAAATTATGCCTTGGAGATGCCAGGCATTTATCGATGCCGATAGTGACTGGACACATTATTAACAAAGTTGCATCTTTCTTTTCATCGAGTACAATGCATATATATATGTGAAAATCTTGTTTAATAATTTTTTTTATAAATTAACCCGACTACGCTCTTACTTGACAGACTATAAATATCTTGGAGAAAAACAATGAAAAATAAAAATTATTCAAATTTATGTATTGTTATTTCGATCAATTTTGTATCATGTATATGTACAGGTTTATTTTAAATTTCAAAGGCTATACATAAAGAGAATCCAAAGAAAACATTTTCTCTTTGGATTTAATAAATTTTATTAAATTAAAAACATTTATTTATTTCTTGTCCTAAATGACTTATTGTTTGAAAATAAGTCTCAAATAGTATCCAACTAATTACCGTTATATTTCAAGATCAATGGAAACCAGTCGCAAGATTTAGTTTGCAGAAAAAGATGCTGATGCGTACATCGTAAAACATTATTATCCTTCCGTAAAAAAAATTAATCGCGCAAACTAAATTATGGCTCTTATTGGCCTTAAAATATAACGATAATTTATTGTTTGATTTAAAGAAGAGAATTATTTTACTAATTACCTCATTTTATTAAAAAATACAATAATTCTGTTTAAAAAATTTTAAGAAACTTAACATTCTGCTTTTGCAACACTGACAGTTCATCTTTTTATTATTTCATCTTCTGTACGCCCTTGTCATCTCATGATTTTCCATCCAAATACTCACCGAGTAATATGATTACTCATCCTTTCTATTTACTACAATCTATGTTGCTTGACATCAGCGATAAAATTAGTATAAAAATTAGTGATGTCAACTATTCCTGACAATATATATATATATATATATATATATATATATATATATATATATATATAATTTAATACTTATAATGCACTCTATTATATAAGTTATCCTACTTCTCGCAACTTTAATTTATGCTGATAGATTCTCCAAGTAATATATTTTATTGTGTTGCGCCAGTCAATTTTTCCTCAGCGAAAACGCTAAGATAACAATAATTCCTGAGATACAAACAATTGTAACAGTGGAACTTCCCACATACTAAACTTTGAATAAACAAATAAATAACAAAATTGTTTTTGTCTGTCAATTTCAACTGGACTTTGACAGAATTTTATTTTGAGTTTAAAATAAACCGATGCAAAGTTTTATTTTAAGTTTTTTTATTTTTATGTTATGTTGAAAACTGAAAGGCGTCATGAATAACAACTTTTTGTGACATTTGATGAGAAAAAATTAATTCTAAATCGCTGTGCAAACTTATCAGTATAAATTATTAAGTCGCGAGAACTGTGACACACCCTGTACTGTCTAAAAAAATTGTTCATGCTACATTTATCAGTAATTGTGAAAAACAGTACAACAAAACAGAACAACAATATATAACGAATATTTATTTAAATATATCTTAGCGAAACAATATTACTTTGCTAACTCTTGAATTTTTAACTAAATATTGTATTGGTTAATCCAAACATAATAAATCGTGAAAAGTAAAATGTTTAAAGCGATAGTTATATTCTATAAAATAAATCAACAAAATAAAATAAAAAATAAATATATAGAAAACTGGTGCCACCTCCGATGAACTTGACCTTGACATATATTATCAAGGACATGGCCTTGAGTAACAATCAAAAAGTTTCATGCATCACTCATTATTCATTAAAAAGTTATTAATAAAAGAAGTTTGGAAAAAGTACCAGTTGAAATTATCTGTACAATAGGACATCTCCTGATAAACACTATAGGTATTCATTCAGTCTGTTTACACTTAAGAAACGGAACGTTCGCTATTCTTCTATTCTTTCAGTGTCAAACTTAACTTTGTAGAGTCACTACGTTACTGTACGAATTCATCTACTTGATGTATAATTTCGAAAATCCAGTTAAAGAACTAAAGTTCTTTAAAAATTAAGAATATGATATGTACAGAAGTTTAATATATTGTAAAAGCAGTACACGTATATGCGCGGAGAAGGGGCTCCGCTCCTCCCACCGCATCTTCTCCACAAAAAACTAACTCTAACCTATCTATTGAAATATGGTAAACTGTACATGTATATATAAAAATAGTACACGTATATGAGAGGAGCTCCGCCGAAATGAAATATGGTAAACTGTACATGTATATACGTTTAATTTTTAAATTTTTATACATAATTTGTTAATAGAAAACAACATAACAATGTAAATGCAGGTACTGTTTGAGATCTTTCAATTTACACTATACGCAAAAAATATCGCAAGCAGTACCTGCATTTGTATTCTTATATTGTTCTCCATTGACAAATTATATATAAAAGTGTAAAGATTGGGTTACGTATATACGTGTACAGTTATTATCATATTTCAATAGATAGAGGTTAAGTTAGGGTTAGTTTTATGGGAAGGAGCGGAGCCCTTCTTCCGCTGTATAATAATACAATAGTACATACACGTGTACTATGCGCATTCATATATACATATTAATGTATCGCAAAACAACCTAATATAAATGAAACTTTTTGTTAATGAAACTTTTTAATGAATAATGAGCGACGCGTAAAACCTTCTGGTTATTATTCAGGATCATATCCTTGATAACATATGTCAAGTTCAAACTCATCGGAGATGGCACTAGTATTCTATATATTTACCAATTTTCTATATATTTTCTTCTATCAACAACATAGTTTAGTCTAATGAAATGATGAATGAAATATGAATAAAATTGTGCTACTTGGATCGAGCAAATCATACAAACAAAGAGTATTGAAACTAAGAAACTCGTTTTTTCTTTGTAGAACTGCCTTCCATTCTTTATTAAAGAACATTAAAAGAGTACGTTCTCGTAAATTTTTTTTCCTGACAAAGGTGATCAAGGAAAAAATGAGGAAAGAGATCAAATTACACCGTCACGTCGAATCTTTCAAATAGAGGGCAAATACAAAAGACCGTTGCATGAGTTATAAACTCCAACAATGCGGTGCGTAAAAATGCGAGGAGAAAGCAGCCGGGTAACGACTAAATAGCGACGACGCGGTCGTCATCGTCGTCGTCCCCGTCGCCCTCGTTGTCGGCGATAATAATTACGATCCGGCAATAACGTCGAGCAGAATGGCTCGGCCGCGAAACTCGCTGTATCATCCGCCGTTCCCGTCGGACCTTGGAAAAAATTAACGACTGGTCCAACCCCCGCTCACCCCCGCGTCGTTCGTGCCACCGTCACACCGCGCCGTCGAATTTGCATTTTCGTCCCGGACAACATCTCCAACGTGCCAAACCACGTACGTATTCGTACGTACGTGTCGCCGTATGCATAATGCCCTTTACACGGTGTTTTCATTGCAGGAAGGGTTTCTATGGACTCGTGGCCGTCCCACCGCACCCCCGTTCGCATCTGGCAGGACGGAGGATGCCGCGCTTCGCGTGCGCTCGCGAATTTCCGCGCAAGGGAAGAGCTGGTTACGTCCAGACGCGGTGGTTGCGCATCGCCAAACGTGTGTTAAATTATCGAGCACTCCTCCGGGCTTAATTACTTTTGTCTCGCCGCCGCGGTCCCGACGTTGGGACTCGACCGTGTCTCCCTGAGCTACTTGCTTCCGATGGGAACCAACGTGACTGTTAATTCAGGTGAACCGCGCTGCGTCTCCCCAGAGAAACCGAACCCGGCCTCTTTATTTCCCGGCCAGCGCGCTTTTCTGACGAATTCGCCGCATCGAGGGTGAAAATTTGTTTTTCGACGAAAAACAAATTTTCCGTTTAATTCTTTTTTTCCGTTTAATTCGTGTCTCTTTTGCGTAAGCACACATATTGGTGTTACAAAGCTAATTGTTTTTGAACTGTTATTCCAAGTGCGGGATTACACGTGCACGTAACTATAGAGAGGATCGTGTTCTCTTTAGTTACACTCGCGCGCCGGCTGCCCGAGTTATTGAGATAAATTTTCAAATGCGATTATTTATCTAATTTTACGGCGAGCTTTGAGATTTGCGGAAACCGTACAGTATGCGCGCGCGGTCGGGCAAATTATGTTGGAAGCGATTACGGAATTATGCGTAAGTGGTGGTGCCGGCGCCGCGTTGGTTGGTGATGGTGGTGGTGTCCTATGAGGAACATAAAGTCCAACGCGACAACAAGCACCAACGTAGAAACCGCTTCAACAAAAGTTACGAGTTCTACGGAACGTTAATTCTCGTCGCCGCGGCCGAAAATTTACGCGTGCGGCCGTAACGCGCGCGCGCGCGAATATCAAAATGACAAATCGCGCGTATCACGCGCGGCCCGGCTCGACGGGGCCGAATATTTTCGCGGGCGCGGCGGATGAGCCGAACGGAAAAAAAAGGTGAACAAATAAATCCGGGCGGCTTCTATCTGCGATAAAAATAACCGCGAGATACGAGGTGACAAAGCGGCGCGCCGGAAACCGCCACAAGCCGGCGCCCGCGGCGGCGGATCGTGATTAAATTAATTCGGCCGCTTTAAATCTTGGGGCGTAATAAACCGGGTTATTGCTCGTTTCGACGCGACCTGTGCGAAGTCGGCGAGCTCGCGGGACGACGCGCAACGAGAAATTGAGAAATTAGAGCGCCCGTCGAGTCGCGTAGACGCCAACCCCCTCCCCTCTTCTCCCTCCCGCCCTGCCTTAGTCGCGCCGTGACGACGTGTAATAAAAGAGTCGTTTTATCAATGTTTCTTCCCATCATAAGACCGACCGATAGAGTCGGACGACAAAAGTTTGTCGTTCCGACGTAGGCCACCATTCTTCGTTAATAAAACTATGCTCTTGTAAGCAAAAAACATGTATCCTCACCTTCGCTAGCTCCCGCACCTAATACGAAAGATGAACAGTTAAATAATATAATTATATCCCATAACTCTTATACATTTGTTTTGTTAAATAACTTGTTATTTGTTGTAAGAAGGGGCTGGCTTGTCGTCTACCTTGCTTTCTCATAACAAATTTTTTTCGAGTATAACGAACGGGACACAAAATTTTTGCGTATTATTTTCGAAAAACTCACAAGCGGCATAACTATATAATTTATTTATTTTAGATTTATGTTTATTTTAGATTAAATGGGAAAGGGACGGGAGAGCAGCTAGACAGACATTCAAGAAACAAAATCGCCATAAGGACCGGAAAAACTGCTCGCTCTTTCGACAATGCATCCACCGTTAGGCGCGAGCGCGTGCCTGGCAAAGTTTGAACAGTCATCCCTTATCCGTGATAAGGCGCGTCGGTCGCGTCGTCGCGTCGTCGTCCCTCGTACACAACGAACTCAACGGTCTCGAGGACGCTCTCTGAGCCGCTCTCGAGCCTCGGCGCCACCGCGGAGTACACAGTGCAGCCTCTGTGTGTTGCCGCCTCTCAAAGTAAACTCTCGTTATATTATCGGGCACGAAGGTACGGAACACGAAGAACTTCGTACTTCGCTCGGGCGCGCCTAAGCGTCCTCAGCGCGTTACGCCTCATCCCTCGCGGCGCTTCCACGATTGCGCGAATTGCACGAGAGATATCAACGCTTCTTCGAGACGCTGGAATAATGAGAATTATTAATGAGAGAATACCAAACGAGAGTGTCAATCGGAGGGCCGAATTTCGGCTCAGAAGCCGTATTTTTGAAAAATATTGGATACGGTATCTCGACGAAAAGCTATAGTATACGTAATATGAATTATAGCTTTTCCTGGAGATATCATATACGATGTTTTTCGAGAATAGGGTTGCTGGTGACCAATCCGAGTTCCACTTCCGCCGTAATTCCGTGAGTTACGCGCAAAGGGTAATGTAGTTACGCGACCAATCTCGGAATCTCGGAGACATTCGCGTCAGCATCAGTGTACGCAACGATTATTCCGCAAGTACGATCTCTCCGTCGGTCTGGCTCGACGGTGCGCCTCTCTCCGGAAAGACGGCGGGAGAGAAGGCAAGAGGGGTAGATCGGAAACGGGCGGCAAAAAGGAAAAGGCATATCGGCGAGGCTGATTCATCGCTTTTGCTCTCGCGGTGGCGGTGGCGAACGAAGGGAAGATAACTCGTTTGTCCCTCGGTCGTATCCGAGGACTTCGGCTTCTTATCGGACAATTGGGGATGAACTTTCTCTCCGGATCAGGGACGGAAGTTTGTTTCGCTATTTGCCGCCACGGCGTCTCGAAGAGTGGAACGGCTGTAGTAGCAGTAGCGAGGGACAGCAGTCGGGGCGGACGGAGGACGAGGGCAACGAAGGAGGAATTATTTGGAGGAAGTTCCTTGATATCGGAATTCGTGAGGCAAGGAATGCCGTACACCGCGAGCGAGACTTTCTCCGCTGGCTTTTTACGCGAGCGTCTGCCGGCATTGTCGACGTCGTCGTCGTCGTCGTCGTCGTCGTCAGTAGTGGCGGCAGAGGGTAACACAGTAAAGAGGTTTTCGTTGGGGAAACTTTAGCCCTCCTACGAATCTTTATAACGTAGTTTAGCTTCCGGCGAAACGGCCAGATAACGAGTGGACTCTCTCGGAAATCTGGCGCGACGGCGATTCCCGCCTGCGGTAACCGACGATTTCTTCGTGCTCTCTCTCTCTCTCTCTCTCTCTCTCTCTCTCTCTCTCTCTCTCTCTC
>NW_022639570.1:221923-240846 GCF_010583005.1 Odontomachus brunneus
TCTCTCTCTCTCTCTCTCTCTCTCTCTCTCTCTCTCTCTCTCTCTCTCGCACGCACGCGCGCACGAGTATTATCCGGCACATCGATAAAGATATCTCCTCGGATAGCAGATATAAATTCAAATGCGTCCAAGTGCGCTTTTAATTGCCGGAACACGAAGATTCACTTCAGAGATTCGTAGTTGAAACAGATCGATAAAGGAGAATGTTATTTGCCATCCAAATGGCCTTTTTTTGGACTTTCATATAAAAAGAAGAAAAAATAGTGCAAGATAACTACATATCGCTACGTAAATATTTCATACAAGGTGACGGTCCCAATTTATGATTCGAATCCCAATTTCGAGCCAACTTAGTTCATTAGTGTATTAAAAAGTACACATTATAATGAAAGTACGGAAACATTTGCTTATATTCTTTAGTTATTTAGTTGTTTCACAATTATATTCTACATTTGCAAATATTGTTAATATTTAAGAAAAGTGTCTAGAATATAATTGATTTTACTAATTCTTTGTAACTATTAGTAGATTATTCTATGGTATACCATTATTCTATGTGGACTAAATCACTGTGAATATAAACATTATTAATATGAAATATTAATAATGGGTATTGTGTAGTATATTGTAAATATTAAATATTGTATAGCCTCTGTTATAGGGACGCGAAATGTTTGCTGACCCATGACTGAGACTTAAGCATAAACGTTCCTATAAATATTCCATTTTTAATTTAGCTTCAATTAATTTAAAATTTGATAATTTCGATTACAACTATAATGTTTGTTGCTTATATTTGACATTAACAATTTCTTTTAATCGATCAACAATTTTATATAAATAAATAAATGTTACTCTAACTTTAAACGACCGTTACTTTAATCAATGGTACATCAATACATCGATCTTCATAAATAAATGGTCCGGTAATGAATTGCGAATAGATTCATGCGTTTTTAATTAGGACGCGTTGTGTCATTCGTTAAAGAATGAAATCGAGCAAGAATGACTTATTAATTTTGCCTGCGTTCACCGCTGCAACCGGCGCGCAGGAAACGCGGTTATATGCCGCATAAAACCGCCGCCCGTTAATTTCATATTTCTGAGTATTAAAGTTTGATAAAAGATTCAGTCGTTTTAATGAGATGCGGAGATCATCTGGAGCGCGCAGAAAATTCGTACACCGTTCGATGAATATTTGATTTACTATTTCCGAGACTCCTCCCTCACCTCTTTCGTTCTCCCCTCTCTTCCTTTCTCTCGATCTCTTTTTCTGACGTGCAGTCTCAGAATTGAAATGTATCATCCCATTTCGAGCGTACTGTAAGTTACTGATAAACAATAATTATTTACACCTGTCAATCAATTTCCTTATTGTAACTTTATCATCGTTATACTAATCTTCATTTAATTTGTAAATGCAAATAATATAAACAAGTGTATTTTTAAAATATTCACACGAGGATATAATACAAATCTGGCTCTTTAATAATAAAACTACTATCGATTAAGGACCTGTTTCTATCAGAGTGATCAAAATAATAAGTTTCTTTTTTAAATGCGAGAGAGAAAATATTTATTAACACTTTTTAGAATAAATGTTTACATTAGCGGGCCCACCTCCAATGATCTTGTCTTTATATGTCTTTATATGTCATATCAAAGTTATGTCCCTAACATTCAAAACGTTTTAGCCATTGCTCATTGTTCATTAAAAATTTATTAACAAAAGTTTCATAAGTAGAACGTATTTTTCCAACACCATGTACATTTAAGAAGTACATATGTTGACGGAACAGGAGCTTCGCTCTCCTTTCTCTCTCTCCGCAAAAATTTAGCTTAAATTATATTACTTTGATATTAACATATCATACCAAACCGAATGACTCTACCCTGTTCCTGAAAAAAATGTATATACACGTTTCTTGATAACATAAGTCAATATCAAAGAGACATAAGTTAAGTTAGATTAAGTTAGATAGATAGGATTAGTTTAAGTTATTTGCAGGATATATAGGAGATGCGTCTATTTATATGTATATGATGTTGAAAAAAAAGTAAATTCTATTTCTAAAACTCATTTTGTTAATAATTTTTGTAATAAACGATGGACGACAATGAACAAAAACATGTTACATTTTACATGTTACTTGGAGCTATGACTTGAATTATAACATAATTCAAGTTTATCGGAGAGATAGGCCCGCTAATTTGAACAATTTCCTCCCTATACAACATAATATCTAAACTCGACATAAGATAAGGTGCCTTAAAGACATTTATGTAATATACGCAAATCGTCTGAAAGACATCTTAAAGATGATTTTTAAAACGTCTTATGTCCCGATTTTAAACATTATGTTGTCTGGGTCTTTTAATTTTATTTAACTTCAATTAAAAATATAAATCGCAACATTATAAATTTCAGTAATTTTTATAAAAAAATTATAAACTCGTCATTTTCATTTCCTTGAAAATTCTAGTGTTAATGAGAAACCGAGTTTAAACAAACCTTTAATGAACGATTCTTCTAATTTACGTCATTCATATGAAAATAATTGGGACGCAAGTTACGAGCGAGCTCTGTGTATGACAGAATATCAATCTTAATTTTACATGAAATACCTTACGGAATATTTAGGAACAATTCTCCTTTCAACAAGAGAAGACTGTAGCGTCTCTCTCTTTCTCTCTCTGACGGCTTATGAAGATGAGATTGTAATCTAATGCAATCGCGCAGAGAACTAATTTGCGCTCTCCGTTGCTTGTTTTTGTCGAATTAAGTCTTGCAAATCAAGGATATGAATTGTTTCGCATAAATTCACCGTAGCACGTTGATGTAAAGCAAGCATTTCTCGTAGACAACACACCATCCTGTTGCAACGACTTTATCGACTTGCGATATTGTCAGTCGTATTTCTCCTCGCTATCCTCTTTTCTTTTTTTTTCTCTCGTTGTGCTTCCGTCATTCTCACGCCTCTGGTACAATGCGGAGTCGCTTTATCGACTTATATTAATGGATTTATAGTTTCTCGTGAGAATTTCGAGGGACAACAGAGGAAAAGAGAGAGATGAATTCTTCGAGTACGTGTGGAGCATCAAATCGACACATCTATTGAATATATATGATATTTATAAATCACAAAAAATTTATAGGAAAAAAAAATTATCTAGAGGAAAGTAGCCAAAAGTGACATAGACCTCCTAAAACGATATACCTCTATATCTGATATATTAAATGTATTTTATCGAAACTAATATAAACGTAATTCATTTTACCAGTTAAGTCATGAAAAATTCATATGTGATATATTTCTTGTTCTTTTATATGCTAAATTAGCAAATATCGAGTTTTAGAAATTCGTAAATTTTATTTCTATGATTTATCAACGAATTACGTAGACCAAACAGCGATAATAATCTTTTTGTTTAATATTAAATTCTTCTATATGCATTTGGTTTTTTTACAAATATTTTTGTACAAATATTTTTTAAATATTTTTATCTTCATTATTTTTTTACTGTATAACTTAAAAAATTTTATGAGAATGTGTCTTAAAGTGACATATCCCCTACAATATGCGATAGATGCGATACTCTGTGACTAACATAACTTGATTCCAACCTCCCATTGTGACGTGAAATTTGTTTATTTTAAAGTTTAATTCTGTTTAGTTTAAAAATATAACATATGTAAAATATGTGAGAAATGAAAAAGATAGAAATGCCAAAGATATGTTTTTATTTAATTATATTTCCCTTTTGTAATATTATATTTTGAATAAATGAATATTATTCAACCATTAAACGCATTAAAGAACTTTTTATTATCAAATATTATCATATATGCAACATATTATATAACTTCCAATAGGTATGTCGCTTGTGGCACCCATTTTCTTGGAACTCCATTTTCGTGCGTTTTACAAAAACATTTTTTGTTTTAAATATAGAAACAATTTCAGTAAAAATATGATATTATCTGATAGGAGGTACTTCCAACTACATGTATATATATTTACCTTTATATTTACATTTATTTTTAAGCTTTACATTAAGACATAATCTCCAAAAACAAAGTGGTATGTCGCTTTTCGTGCCTTTACTCTATTATGTGTCTTTGATAACATTGGTCTGTAAAAAAGAACATTTTTTGTCACATGAAACAAATTATATGATCTAGTTATATGAACGTTTTTTACGTAGAATTAAAAATGCAAATAGATTTTTCTATCCAGAAATTATGACGTTTTATCTTTACGGGATCATTTATGTCTTCTCGTTCCGTTTCATGAAATTGCCGATTAATTTTCTTTTATTTAGGACTTATTTCATGTTATTCTTTCCGATTAAAAATAATGCTAATCTACAAAAAAAAGAATTTTTTCACATAAATTAAATAATTTAATCTATGTAGTATTTTTTACGCTAAATTAAAGAATGCAAACAGATTTTTTTTATTGCCCAGTGTCTTATAACGTTATCTTATAACATTATGACACTTAAATCTTAAAAAGATTGATTTTCTTTATATGTACATTTAGTTTACTTAATTTATATAATTACTTAATATAATTTTTAATTTATGAATTAATGGTTTTCTATTGTATTTGCGATATCTCTTTTAAAAGTGTAAAATGTATCATATTAGTTTTTATCATATCTTGTGTTTAATGAAAACAAAAAAAGAAAAATCATTAATCTTAATAAAGTTTATACATAAATATATTGCTTAAAAATGAAAGATGTTTTTTTATAAAAATTATTTTTAATGTCGATAGTACTTTAATATAAAATATTTAGAATTAAATCGAATTACGCAGAATATCCTATGTGACAGGATGTCTGCAAAAATTGAGGTCAAATTTATTAATATATTGTTTTAATAAGGTCGAGTAGGTTCGACACTTCTGCCCGAAAATGCTTTATTAAAAAGTTATAAACGTTCAAAGATTTATGAGCCGAATTTTTCTCTATAACTCATTATACAGAATCGCTCAAAAATTCGGAAGCAAATGAATCTCACTTATCATTTATATGTCCTGATATATACAGCATCTATTGTCAAAAAGCAACTCGATTTGGTCCGTCGTCGCACAGCTATAATTTTTGAACTTTTAAAAATTAAATGGATATAATCCATATTTTTAACGCATTCCAAATTGTTGTTTTAGAATAACCAGAAATAACAACTATCCATCGAATACTAATGGTTGAAATATCTGCTGCAATTTGTAAAATTTCCTCTTATCTGTCTGAAATTCTGAGTATTAATCTAAGTTCTCTCAACGTAATGATATTTCT
Source organism: Odontomachus brunneus (assembly GCF_010583005.1). Classification (NCBI taxonomy): domain Eukaryota; kingdom Metazoa; phylum Arthropoda; class Insecta; order Hymenoptera; family Formicidae; genus Odontomachus; species Odontomachus brunneus. The sequence goes on from NW_022639570.1 coordinate 227,228, forward strand.
TGAAAGATCCAAACATCCTTAATTTCCATTCAATATGTTCAAAGAACTTTCTGTTTGGATGCTGGCGATTTGGAAATTTTTTCTGCGTAGGATAGGGTAACCAAATTCAGATCAGATTTTAAAAATGAAACTTCTCTCAGTTATTAAATTCTCTTCTCTCTGTTATTAACAGTTGCATGCTCTCAGTAAAATTTGTTCAAAATTTTTTTAACGTAAAAATGTTACTAATATCCTTTATCAAAATTCAGAGGAAATACTTTCAATTTCTTCTGAAAAACAGAAGACAAATCATATCCCTGTATCTGATCCACATAAGGGTCCGGAGATCAAATTTGGATCAGCAGCGGAATGCTTTGATCCTCAGGTATTTGATAGACAAAAATCTACACAGAAAATGTATAGCTGGATATTTACTGCACTATTTACAAAATAGAAATATATCAACTGATTCGCATTTGGACACGAGTCCAAATGCGTGTCAAAATTTCAACTTTTTTTAAATTGATGAAATTTTGAAACTTAAAATAAAACACTAATTGACAAGTGAGGGACTGAAATTATTAATATCCCAGACTGCACAAAGTCCAAAATCGGGACATCCCATATAGCACAAATCTCTAAAAGATTTCTTAAAGAGTTCCAAAAGGGTTCCTAAGTTCTCTAGAACACTTTTGGAATTCTTTAAGAAGTCTTTTAGAGATTTGTGCTATATGGGATAAGACGTCTTTAAGTTATCTTTAAGACTTCTAGAATTTTAAAACGTAATGATTGTTTGATAAACCGTTTGAGCTATATTAAAAAAAATTAAATTAAGTAAGGCAGTAAATTTGATGTAACGAAGTAGTGTGAGATGAATAAAATGTGTACCTTAAAATAAAAATTCTGGTTAAATTTTCGTAAGAGCAGAATGCAACATATATGTTGTAATTTAAAATAGAAATAATTTTTATTGTTTTCAACAAATTCATTATAACATTAAATAAGATAATTAAACAAATATAATTTTAAATATAATAGGTTTAAATATATAATTTAATTATATATAAAATTTTTGTTATACTTACCATTGAAATAATTATTAACTTACAGAAAAACAATATTTACTGTGGATAAAATATTGATTTTCAGCAAAATATAGGAAGTTTATAGCGCCAGCAAATATATATTTCAATTATCCGTGTTTCTTTCTTTGCATTAAATAGAACGACTAGATGTGAAAATTCGAAGGTTTATATCTTCTTGTAACTTTCTGCAAAACTTTGTAAAAATATTTGCAGTAAATCGAAAACAAAGGGTGAAATTGCTCACGTACCTTCAAAAAACGTTTCAACTGAACCGTCATATTTATTGTCATTTATATGCTATATTTTCTTTTTTAGTTGAATAGAAAAAAGATATCGATGCCTTTATAATAGCGATAATATAGAATAAAATAATATAGAATAAGGTTACTAACGAGAGAGCAAAATTTAAACAAATAATTTTAAAATATCGCTCACTAATGATCTGTCAAATTTTTAATCCGCATTTAGTATCTGATCTATATCTTTATCTCCTAATTCAGGAAACGTATACTTGTTCATTGTAATCACAAAAATAAAACCACAAGAGAAAAAAACAAATTCTAGAATATGTAATACTAAATAAATGAAATTCTAACAGAGATAACTGAGATTCGTTTGTTTATGTGTCAGTGATTTCGTATAACGAGTTATAGAGACAAATTATAGAGACCAATTCTCCTCGTAAAATCTTGAATAAATTTTATAACTTTTCAATAAAATATTTCCGGAGTTATGAGTTCATATGAACTTTTTTCATCTGCTTGACCTCATAAATATATTGTATAAATTTAGCTAACACCTTGTATTAACTCTAAAACACCACACTTAGGTGTATCACACCCATGCTATTGTTTAAAAGTTCGCCGTTTCTGTAATGAAAAGTAGGCGATCGCGATTTTAAAAAACTTCTGTCTCCCTTTTACAACTGCCCACACTAAACAGCTCCATTTGCTATTTAGCAGATGAAAGAAACATCGTTGAAATCAGCCTTGATGTTTAAATACTTCATATTAAAACAATATATTATTTTTAATTATTGTTTCATATTTTTCTTAAAAGTTACATCCTTTATTTTTAACAAATGGCAATTTTATATAGCGTTACAAAAAAATTATAAATTTTGAAGTAAATAGCTTAATATTTTTAATACTTTTAAATACTTTTTGTAATTGAGGAAATTTTTATTCGGCTTTTTTGCAAACAATTTTTTTATAAACCAATCATAATTAATGATATAGACGTATTTCTGACATTTTGATGTTTAAATACAAAAATATTTTAAAAATATCCACTTTTCTTGAAGAAATACTGATGCTTGGCTAGAGATACTATACTACCAGTGTGATAAAATCGGAGTTCGAAAGGAGTGCAATGTTGTAAAGTTAAACGTCATATGTGTGTATGTAACGGTTACAAAAAAAACTGTAGCTGATAAAGAAATTCTGAGTGCATTTTCAGATTCTAAAAATACATAATGGAAATACATAAGAAATACTTGAACAATTCTATTTAACAAATAACCGATTAGTATATTTAAATAAATGATAAGAAAGCTAGTCTATCAGGAAAATTATGTACTCATAATAATAAAAATCTCAACACGGTTAATGCAAATTCAAACGATTGGAATTATTGTGGGCAAATTGGGCTAATTTTCTACTGATATTACGTATACGTGATATTACGGATACATGAAAAAAGAAATAAAAACTTTGTCAGTAGAATAGAATCGTGGCACCGATTTCACGATCGACCTCTTCCTGCTTTCGCTCTCCATCCCTTCTCTGTCTCAACCCCATCCTCGTTCCCTCTCACGTATTGCCATTGAAATCCACGGTCTCTCTGTGAATGCGCGTTTATCTATTCGTGGTGCGTTCGCCTTCGATCCTCTAAAACGCAATCCATACGGCGCGAAAAAGTACCGATTGGTACTTCCCTTTCGACCTCCGTGATAGGATTGACTGCAGTCGGTGGATTTCCGCGCGACGCGATATCAGCGTTCCGGGGGATTTCCCGCGGATTCGACAATGGGAAACGCGACTGTGCGAAGCACGACTTCCACGACTCGACGAAATAAATTGAAATCCCAGAGGCAACGGAGAGAAAGAGGAAGACTGGCAGAAGGGGGAAGAGAGGTGCCGAATCGAAGTATCGGAATCGTGTCGTATTTTGTTTTAATTACAATCGAAAATGTACATTATCTTGATGTACATCAGAAGATCAAAGCAAAAAGCTTGTTTTATTCATTTATCGAGATAACTAAATCAGAGTATATACACGTATGATATATTTATTAATCTGTCAAAAATCGAACTCGAAATGGTGTCTCGGTTTTAATTGCCACCTGAGGCACGACGCGAGTATTATTTTGAGCAATCACGTCGCATCGCATTGCATCGCAGAGCGAACCTCTGCGTGAGAGAGCCGCGAGAGAGAGCCGCACTCGGGACGGGTTCCTTTTGTTTTTCTACGGCCGGCTCGCGCGATGCATTTGGTAGCCGATTCGACCATATAAAGCGACAAATGTCCTTTTACGGTGGCCATCGCCATTCATGGACCGCGTGCCGGGAGCGCCGGGGAGAACCATGAGAGTCCGGTATATCTTATGCCAGAACTTTCCTAGTAGCAGACGGGAGATGTTCTCTCCTTTTCTCTTCTTCCTCTCCTTCCCTCCTACGCCAGTAAGAACACGGGCGTTTGATTAAAATCTTTAATGACCCCCACCCGACCATCGCGAAACCCAGTAATCGTTCTCGCGAAGTATTTTCATCCTTTTTGTTCTCCTCTTTATGCTTAAAGGATAAAAAGTTGCGTTTATTTTTTCAAACTTCATCTTCAAATCCTGCTCGTCATGTTTTCGCGTTTTGTGTTGCTCTTTAAAATCAACACTTAACATTAATAACTATAATCTGGCACACTGGAGTCATTTTCAATCCCAGCCAATTTTTAATTTTAAATTTCCCGCAAACCAGTGGAGTCAGGACTTTTGTTTCTCGTGTTTAAAAGGAAAGTTATAGTTGAGGTTAATATTAGACTTAAACTCAGTTAAAAGGTTATAGAATCCTGATAGGAATAAAAGTCAAGTAAAATTTGGAGAGTTGTAAAAAGTAGTAAATTAATATAAATAGAAGTATGAATTTTTTGTTATATATGACTATTTAGTATGTTTAAGAATGTCTTGATATAAAAAATTTATAAAGTATTTATATAAAACTTTAAACGGATTATTCTCGAAATAGTATTTTTTAACTCTAACTACGATAATTTAATAACGGTTTATTTCATTAACCTAATATTTGATATCAAAATTTATCATAATTGTCTGTACCTGATCACGGAGGTTTCCCACAAAAAAAATTTCAAAAGTATTTTTCGTTCATTTATTTTATAAACTTACATTTTTTGGCGAAAAAAATTAAATTAGATTACTTATAATTCCCATTTTGCGAAATATTGTTTCTTCTTCAAAATCCTGTGAACCGATAATTATAATCCTAGTAATCCAGATAGCACAGAGAATTAAAAAAAGATTCTAAATAAATTTAGCCGTATATATGGCACCAATTCTGAGTTCATTTTCAGATACAAAAAGAATTTTTCAGAGTTCAGTTCAATGAAAAGAATTCTTTTTGCATCCAAAAATGAACTCAGAATTGGTGACATATGACTGAATTCTTTTTGAATTCTTTGTGCTATCTGGGAAGTGATTTTAGATCACTCCTGTTAAGTTCAAAATGGAACATGACCCTTTAGTAAAACAAAGTTGAAACGATATTTATCATAAAATCTAAATTTTTTAACAAAATATTAAATAAATATTGGTAAAATATTAAGTATTAAAAAATAAAATAAAAATATTTGATAAACATGCGTAACAAGAAATTCATACTTCTATTAATTTTTAATTTTTTACAATTCTTTAAATTTCACCTAATCTTTACTCCTGTCAGAGAGTGACCGTTTAAACCATTTCAATTATATTTCAATTATACCTATCGTTAATCTCCGTCGACCAGGGTTGACTCTGGGTTAACGTTTAACTCTGAATTAAGTGGTACAAAGAAAAAAATAGCGCTCCATGAGTTGACTCGGTGAACAAATGAGCTTATTCGCGATTCTAGCCCGTGCACCGCATGCGCACACAAGGCAGAATCCTACGCGCGCGCGTTGCTTCGTATAAATGTATCAGGAGCATACTTTTTCGTGGTTGATTCCGTTTAAAGCGCTACAACGGCTTTCCCACCTGGATTTGTGCGACTTACAAGGTCGGAAGTAGAGAACAGCATCGATCCTCTCCTTGGTACTGGCGGTGTCAATTACCAGTATTACTCGGGTACCACCCGGCTCTTTAGATATTACTTGGTTAGTTAAGTACACATATATTTCTCAAATTATAATATTCGAATGTTCGGATACCAAGTTCAATTATCCAATTATTATATAGTATTCAGCATACAAATTATTTATTCTACATATTATTTATTCTTACTTTGGTATTATTTATTCTCTTATTTATTTTATTGGGGTTATTCTATTTTTAAATTCATACAAATATAAAAGTATATAAAAAATAGAGAAGTAGGATATAACGGAACCATTTATAGAATAACTTTATTTCAAATCAACATTGCCATAACGTAAATGCATATTTCATCTTTCTAATAACGTAAAAATATTGGAAAATATATTACTTGTTAAAGATGTTACTAATTAATTACCAATATATTAAAGAAAATATTTAAAATTTAATTGCAACTTGAAATTAACATTAAAAATGTAAAAAGTAAAAAACAGGAAATTAAAAAATAAAAAATGGGCTATCGAGAAAATTCATAAAATATTAATAAAAGGTACAATCAATAAAATTTAAATTTTATTATTTTAGAAAAACATCCTTTATAATAACTGGACAAATTATTTCGTACGTTAAAAATCTGCAATTATTTATTAAAAGATATAATACGTATCTTGTACATGAAATCAATAAAATGAACAGAAAAATGAAAACTAAACATGATAAACATAATAAACAACAGAAAAAAATAGAAAAATTTATCTTATATTTTACACAAGTTATTCAGGTTATTAGTTATTTATTTGTGCAATAGTTCATATGATTAACACATTTTACTTGACAAAACAAAACTTTTCTGTGTCATAGAAAAAGTTAGAAATAGCAATTGAACGGTAAAACATTATTAATACGACTATACTGAAAACATAAACACGTTAGTGAACTTACCTTAAGTAAGTTAAACTAACTCGATTATTATAATGTCTAGTTTTCAGACGAAACGAAAGTCGCTTATACCTAAATATAAATTTCTTGCTTAACAGTCTGCGTTATATGTGTGGCGAATTTTATAACAAATGTCATAATTCCCAGTAGTTGCCGTTAAAGTGCAGTATTTCATAAGAAAAAAATAAGTTCCTATTTTGTTCCCAATAAACTAATTTACATAAATTTTACAATAAAGTTAAATATATTAAATTACAAAATCTAACAACATTGAATTATTTATGACTGATTAGATTGTACCTATATTTATCACATTGAATGACGAAGCAGAAATACGAAAGAAATACCCGCTAAACATGTAACCTTCTGGTAACGTCACATTTTGATTGTAATTCAGCAAATTTGAAACGTGTTATATGTATAGGTTATAAAAAGTTTCGTAAACGTCTCGAATTAATGTTTTATTTGTATCAGTCTGTTGAACGTATCAGAAATGTTGCTTTTCCGCATTAAATTCAACAATTTGTAACGTCACAAACGAAACGTTTTGTAACGTTCAAGTAAGATTTTGTATTAAATGTTTCCTTTGCGACTTTATAAACGTTGCCTCAACGCTAGCATTTGCGATGTTTCTGAAACAATTATTTTGTCACATACTTTAAACGTTTTGTCCGAAATGTAAACTGAAAAACATTTCACTACTTCGCATTGACGTTGTAAATGCGACGTTATATATTCTATGTGTCATGATCTTAAAAGATTTAAAAAATTTTTCAATCTTGTGAAGTCAACTCATAATTTTTCGTCGATATCTTAGAACGAACGATGGCTGCGTTCGGGGAGCGCGCTATCAGCGCTATTGAATCATTCTATCTTTGTTTTACATCTAATGAGTGACAAAAATAGAATCATAATAGCGCTGATAGCGCGCAGCCAATATCAATTGTTTCTAACCTGTCCGTCTGACACGTGGCTTTTTACGCATATTAACGACTTACGATCAGTGCACGCGGCATTCAGTTTTTCTTATCACGGTGCTGTTTTATTGTGTAATTAATGACGTCCCACACCCAGACTCCTGTTGTTGAGAGGGAGCCACATCAATTACGACATGAAGTAAGTAACAAACATAACCTAAAAAGTTTGTTTGCAGTGCATACTCACAAGCAAATAAGGCAGAAAAAATATGGAAAAGATTAAGAAGTGCTTTGTGTCCAAAAGACATATGCGTCGAAAAGTTAGAAAAGAATTATTAAAAACTTTGTCGGTGAATAAAAAATTAATTAAAATAAGTGATAAATCACAAATTAAAACTGCATTCCAGCAGTCAGCAACGCAAAAAGAAAATAGCAATGAAAAAAATGTTGACCAATTTGCACAGACCGAATATCAGTGTACTTCAATATTTCCAACAGAAGTAGATGATGTAGAATCTATAAGATATATAGAAACGCTCGCGCGCGCGCGCGATGACAACATTGATTTTCAATTACATAAATATAGTATAGAATTTAACGCTGAAGTTTTATATACGACTGAAGAATTTGTACTTGATGCTATGAAACAATGGGTTCAGAAATATAGACATTTATTAAGCTAACGAGCCATTAATGATAGATTGCAAATTTTACGAGTGCCATATCCAAAGTTTCCTGCAGATTCGCGTATTCTTTTGAAAACACTAAATTCATACCTCTATGAAATAATAAGTGTGCCCCCCGATTTCTATTGTCACATTGGTATAGAAAATACAATACGTAGACTCATCAATAACAGTATTAATATGCAAAATTTTTTATTTCAAAATTCAGAAGTAGTATTACCTATTAGTATAAACATAGACGGATTACCTATTTCAAAGAGTTCAAAAAGTCAATTTTGATTTCTATGGATATAGATTCAGTTAGTCAAAATGCATCAAAATCTTTTGCAGCTGGAATTTACCATGGACACACAAAACCAGCTGATGTTAACCAATTTTTAAGTGAATTTGTTACAGAATTTAAACATTTGCAAGATAATGGGTTTAACATATGCAATAAAACTGTTAAAATAAAGATCAGTAAATTACTTTGCGATGCTCCTGCTAAGTCATTTGTTTTATGTATAAAAGATCACACAGGATTTTATAGTTGTACTAAATGTACTCAAAGTAGTACCTTCATTAATAATCGATTAGCTTTTCTAGATATCAATGTGAATTTACAAACCGATACAAGCTTTAAAAACAAATCAGATGATGAATTTCATAAAGGTACATCTCTTTTTGAAAATATTAACATTGGGTTAGTTTTATAAGTACCCCTTGATGGTATGCATCTGGTATTTCTTGGCGTTATAAAAAAACTGATAACGTTTTGGGTACGAGGACCCAAAAACATTCGCTTCACTGACGATGAGAAAAAAGCCATTAACGATCAAATATTATTTTTAAAAAATTATGTACCTAAAGACTTTAGCCGCTTGCCAAGAAGCTTAGACGATATAGAGTATTTTAAAGCCACTGAGTTAAGACAATTTTCGTTGTACATTGGACCGATCGTTCTACAAAATATGAGAAACAAGAACATGTACACACATTTTATGACTTTATCATGCGCTATTCATATTTTATGCAGCCCTGCATTATATTCAGTTTATTAAATAATATAAGTTTGTATTGATGTAAGTGTTACTGTGATATATATAAGTTTTATTTTGATATTTATAATAAACAATTTTATAAATAATTTGTGATTTTATATTTTTGAATATTATTCCCACATATACCTATATAAAAAAAGAAATATCATTTCATACAAAAATATACAACATGCATAAATGCAAACAGCAGGAAATTGATATTTATTTTATAAATATTACATTATTGTATTTGTGTATTTATTAAAATAAATATCAATAAATAAATAAATATTATGTTTTTCGTTGATCGTATTATTATGCATGTTGTATACTTTTGTATGAAATAATATTTCTTTTTCATCTACATATTATATATTCATTACAAAAATGTTACAAATGCAACGTTGTAAATTAATTGTAAATAAAGCGGAAAGTTAAAGTTCAACTGGAACGTTGTATAAACGTTTTTGGAATACAACAATTTTTATTAGTATAGTAACGTTTTCCTAACGTTCCATGTAAGTTACAAACGTCGCAAAAATATTGTAGATGCAACGTTGCACATATAAAGTTTTACAAACACCTAAAACACGTTGCAAGTGCGACGTCGCATATGTAAGGTAATTGAATCAGGACATTTCTAGTTCCTGAAACGTTACTGAAATTATGCAACAAAACGTAAAACGTCGCACGGCGATATTGCGATGTTATAAAAACGTTTTTGCAACTAAATATTGTTTAGCAAGTACATCAAAAAATTTGAACAAAATTTGCTTCAAACAATATGTTATAATAAATGTAATATAAAAATCTAAATATAACTTTAGTAAATTTATTGCTGCACCAAAAAATTTATATGATAAAAATTTATATGATGTAAATTTAATAATTAATTCAATACAGTATATTTATTTCATAAATGTAATTAAAAGAATTATAAATAATTGTCCATTGTAATATCCATCATCGATTGTTTCATGTCTTGATAATCATGAAAAAAAAGTCTATCCTGGGACATTATGCGCTTTTCAGAATCGATTTTTTTACTTATTTGTTCCTTTTTATCATGACTTATTACTTTAACGCATGGATTGACAACAAGATATATTTATATAAAAAAAACATGATCTCATAAAAAAATGTTTCTATTGCAGATACCGGATAGCACTCGCAATTTATGTATCTGTCCAAATAGGCTTTGATAATTGTTACGACATGAGACAATTGATGATGGAAACTTTGCAATTCCTTATTAATTAAATTTATGAAATAAATATATCGTACTAAATTAATTATTATTTACATAAGTTTACAAATGTAGTTTTGTAAATTATTATAAATTACAAATGTAAATTAGTAATTATTTTATTGTATTCAAATAACGACAAATTTAAAACTAAAAGTTATATTCAAATTTTCATGTTACATTTAAGATAACATATTGTTTTTAGCAAATTTTGAGAATTATTTTCATATTTCTGCTTTGCCATTCTATATAATAAATACGTGAATACAATCTGACCACTCATGAGAGACTCAACCTTGCTAAATATCGCGGTTTAATATGCCTAAAATTGTTGTAAAGTTTACGTACACTGTTAGAAAAGTTCTTAAAAATAATAACAATTTTATAAGTAAATTTAAGAATTTGATATTAAAATTAATAATAGTAAAGATTTTTATTAGTTATAATGTTTCATATTTCTTATGAAATCTAATATTTTCTATCTTATATTCTATGTTTTCTTATTAAATTCCATATTAAATTATGAAACATTATAACACATTATGATATGTCGAAATAATTTTTCAAAAATATATCATAAATACAAGACTATTTTGGTCACGGGGCCTGAAAGATTCAACTTCCAAAGCATCATGGTCTTTATCAAGATTTCAACGGAGTTATCCAGAAGTCTCTTCATCGCTTCTCCTTTAATTCTGATTATGATTTTTCACAACTATGGGGGTTATTAAATATAATATTAATTTTACTATTACTTTTTAGAACATAGTTATGTAAAAAAAACTTCACATCCTAGTTATTAAATTTAATAGAAAGTTTTCTAACAATACATATATATCAATCTATCAAGGTAGGTAAAGAAATACTTTGTTAATATTCTCGGCACTACTCGGTGTGGAAAATAAATGATTTGTGCTCGTATCCACATCTTGCACAATTGCATTTTATTAATCAAGCGTTTAATGACAGAGAGAGAGAGAGAGAGAGAGAGAGAGAGAGAGCTTGGGAAGAGAGGAACGAGCAAACGCGTGAGAGAAGCGCATGGACACGCGCGTCTGAGTGCATGCGCGCGCACGCGCTTCCAGATTTTTATGAACTTCGCGATTCGACGTCTCAATTCTCCAGGAGGGCCGCACGAATAACGGGCCTCGACAGGACAGAGGGACCTGAGAAATTAGAGTGCGCGAAAAGGGGGTCCCGCGCGCACGCGGCGGGCCGCCAACAGCGCGGGACGCGATCGGTGAAATTAAAACGACTCTTTTTCGTCTCATGCAATATCAACGTTAATTCGCGTACACGCGGTCTCGCCGATATATTATCTCAACGACGTGAGCGTGATACTTATTTCGATAACCGCCGCGGCATAACATTGTACTTTAATATCGGACAATCAAGCCAGAGGTACCACTTTGCCGGTATAATTATCGCCGTCCAAAACGAAATGCAAATAGGCCCCCTTGTCCTCCCATGCACATGCGCGCGCATGTGTGCGTGTGTCTTCGGTCGCGCAAGCAGCGCACACCGCGCGCGGCGATATTATCTTAAACGTTGTAATATATTTAATGTCGTAAGAAACGGGTTCAAATATGCGCGCGTTACGTTGCGCGGCACCGCTATGCACTTAACATCCGCGAAGTTGAATACTTACGAGCTCCATCACTGTCGAGGGTCCGAGGTCTGCCGCGAGAAAGAAAGAGAAGGAGAAAGAGAGGGAAAGAGAGAGAGAATGGGGATCTCACAGGGAAGAAAGGGGTCGGTCGAGTGAGAGAACGGAAAAAGCCAGACGGCGGCCTGGCTCGGAGGATAGTTTATATCGTTACTCGACCGGCTGTATTCCGTCACACCTGTGTATCAATCGTGATCTGGTCGTTAGGTCGACAGGTTATCGTGCAGGCCGATTGAGAGACGTCCAAGGGAAAAATCTTTTTTTTTAAATGGACAGATGAGAAAATGCAATAATATAAACGTAACATTATGATGATGCAACAATATAAATATAAAATAGTGATAAATATAATAGAAGTGTATAAATAAAGTTATATTATGTGTTTTCCAGTAGTACTGTCAATTTCGCTCTAGATACGCTAGAGATTTTTCGGGTTTTATACAAATTTCTGAGTACCAATATTCTTCGCATATTACTCAATTATATTAATCCATTAATACGCATGGCTAAACCAGTGAAATTAATAAAAAGACAATAATTGAAAATAGGATCGGGGCGTAGAAAACTATTTCTGATATAAAAAGCAATTTTTATATCAGAAAAATCAATTTTGCAACAAATTGTTATAAATAAATTATAAAATACCTACATAACATTAGAATATACATAGCATATTCCATGTATACATCTATGTATATTGCATATCCTATGTATGTATACTTAGGGTACATGATATGTGGTATGTATATACAATGTCTGTACATCCACAACCGCAAAGAGGCACATAGAATCATCGGATCGTTCCTCCCTGATGAAGCGGACTGAAATGTTCGCGAAACGTCGGAATCAAACAAAGATGAATCCACGCGGCTCAAACCCGGAAATCAAATCTAATAGGCACATAGAATGTTCCGTGCATATAGGTACATGTGTATATACATCTTACATTCTTTACATATCCAAATATATACACTCTGTATATTCTTTGAATATACATAACACATACATGCTAATATGCACTAGCACGTGTAACATATATACATAAAATATACATTGTATATACATAATGTATGTAAAAAAAATATTTGAGTATATATAACCCAGACAGCACAAAGTATTTATAAACTATATGTTCTTAGTTTTCACTTAAATGTTCGCGAAACGTCGGAATCAAACAAAGATGAATCCACGCGGCTCAAACCCGGAAATCAAATCTAATAGGCACATAGAATGTTCCGTGCATATAGGTACATGTGTATATACATCTTACATTCTTTACATATCCAAATATATACACTCTGTATATTCTTTGAATATACATAACACATACATGCTAATATGCACTAGCACGTGTAACATATATACATAAAATATACATTGTATATACATAATGTATGTAAAAAAAATATTTGAGTATATATAACCCAGACAGCACAAAGTATTTATAAACTATATGTTCTTAGTTTTCACTTAAATGTTCGCGAAACGTCGGAATCAAACAAAGATGAATCCACGCGGCTCAAACCCGGAAATCAAATCTAATAGGCACATAGAATGTTCCGTGCATATAGGTACATGTGTATATACATCTTACATTCTTTACATATCCAAATATATACACTCTGTATATTCTTTGAATATACATAACACATACATGCTAATATGCACTAGCACGTGTAACATATATACATAAAATATACATTGTATATACATAATGTATGTAAAAAAAATATTTGAGTATATATAACCCAGACAGCACAAAGTATTTATAAACTATATGTT
>NW_022639570.1:242155-245458 GCF_010583005.1 Odontomachus brunneus
GTGTGGTTGTGAGATATATAGTTTATATATCTCACAACCACACCGTAAGATATTTTAATAGCGTATTCTGAAGATAAAGTAGAGTAAAAAATCCTAATACAAAAATATTAAGGTTACAACAGTTTTTTAATTATAACCGATCAAAAATTACTAGTAATATCGCGTAGAATTTGTGCGTTCAAACCCATAGGTCTACAGCAGGCACATAATTTTATTATTTGTTATCGACTTTACAGTTAATATTGATTTTTACTACACAGCTGATTTATAAAGACATTAATAATTATTATTGTTAGAAATATTAAATTTAATAGTTTTATATTTGAGAAACAATTTTATGCGTTTTTTATATGAAAAATAATCATGGAAAATACGATTTATACGATTTATACGGTTTCACTCCTCATAAAACGTGAAAAATATGAAAATAATAATAAATTACTTTCCATGATTACTTTTCATGTCAAAAACGCAAAAATCCTTGCTTCAAGTGTAGAACTATTAAATTTAACAATTCTAATAACAACAATAATAATTATTAATGTTTTCAGGAATCAGCTGTGTAGTAAAAATTAATATTAACTGTGAAGTCGATAACAAATGATAAAACGATGTGCGTGCTGTATAACTACAGGTTTGAACGCGCAAATCTTTCGCAATATTACTGATAATCTTTGATCGTTATAATTCAAAAACTATTGTAGCCTTGACATTTTTGTATTAGGATTTTTCATTCTACTTTATTTTCGGAATACGTTATTAAAATATCTTACGGTGGTTGTGAGACACCCTGAATATATATATATATATATATATATATATATATATATATATATCCACCCTATATATATATCCATATCCCCTATATATACACACACACACACGAAGTAATTCACACATAACTTTTTATCTCGATATCTTAAAAATTACGCGAGATATGAGAAAATATCTTCAATAAATGTTGTAGGATGTCGAAGGAGAAAAAAGATAATAATGTTTATTTGATCTTAGAATGACCTTGAAAATTTTTGTATAAGTCAACTTTATTTTTTTAAATGAGATCATATAGTTTTTTTTTACATAAATCGATGAATCGATTTCTCGTCATTCTATATACAAGTACTGTATACAGAAATGCTGTATATAAGAATGACATCTCATCATTCTACGTGCAAAAATATTGAAGTAAGGTGATCGAGAAGTTAATAATATATGAGATATTTCATATTTTGTATTAAACAATGACAGATTAAAATGTAAAATATCTCAAGAAACATTCACTGTTCGATGATTTTATTCCAGTACTTTCATACGACCAAGAATGACCTTAGAATGACTAAAGGAATCGATTTATACCGCAAAACCATATGACTCTATTTAAAAATTAAAATTGACCTTGACAGAGATTTTTAACGTAATTTAAGGTTAAATAAATATTATCTTTTTCTCCTCGATATCCTACTTAATATTCTAATTTTTATTAGATACAATTTTTTCATATTATTCTTGATTTTTGAGATATCAAGCTGTAAAAAGACTTATGTGAACTATCCTATACACACATACACACACACACACACACACACACAAAGTAAGCCAAGAGCATTTCGAATATCACGAAAAATATAAATTTTATAAAAAATATGCTGGATAAAAATTATACGGCTTAAAAAGATCTATTTACTAACTTTATCGGTTTGACATAGAATAATATTGTTAAGATTAGAGTAAGGTCTCCTTGAATTTTTTAAATGGAATCTCCTACTGTTTATTGCATATTTTTATAGCCCTTCTTCAAACCTTTTTGAAACACTATGATTATATATATTTTAGCAACACAAATATACTTTTTATTTATTTTCATCATATTTTTTAGATAACTTATAATAATTTTTCATCTGTTTATAATAATTTTTCACAATTGTTAATAAAATCAATTAAATTTAAATATGACATATCAAACCTAACTTGTAACTTAGATTTTACTATATTTGATTCTAAATGATTTTTTTTCATTCATAAATTTTTCATTACAGAAAAGAATCCATTCTAGATTTACATTACTTATTAATACGGATGAAATTTTATTATCTTAAATAAATTAGGAAAATTTCTTCCTTAAGTATATCGATCCAGATAGCAGACAGCCATGATAATTACATGAATTTGACGTCATCTGTTATGTCATTTATCTTTCAAGTTAACCAAATAGTGACGTTTTTTTAACAGTCCTAAGTCACAGACCAATGACGTCATATGTACGACGACTTAATGACGTAATTTTTTTACATAAAATGACGTAACAATGACGTATGAAACTAGTTAAAAAAAATATATTTTGCAGAAACGCTTGCAACTAGTCAGCTTATGTTGATTTTAAACATAATTTAGCTGTTTTATTTGATTTCTCAATACTTTTACACCTGAAAATTTATTCAGTACTGATCGGACGCGAACTCGAAACCTCACAACACCTCCAGGTTCCTAGTCCACCTAGGCTACTGCGCTATTTCCTCAACTGATATTAAATGTATTTTATTATCCCCATATGTAACCGAAGCACTACTTATAATTTTCTTATAATATTATTTAGTTCAACCACAAAAATAAACTATTTATATTTCTAATATTATTTCTAATATTTCATGTAATAAAAATGAAGTCAGAAATATATGCATAAAATATTTATGTAAAATATGTTTACCTAAGTGTTGACATTACAAAATATTACAATTTAAAAACATTTGAAGAAACATTTTTAAAATGTTAAAAATAATGGAATAAGTTCTCTTTTTTTCATTAAAAAAACGATTTTTAACGATTTTAACGTTTTTTAACGTTTGGAAAAATGTTATTTTTAATATTTAATGAACGTTTATTTTAACATTTAGAAAATTTTTTAAATGTTAAATGTTAACATTTAGAAAAACATTTCTAAATGTTAAAATACATGTTTATTAAATATTAAAAAACAAAACATTCTTCCAAACGTTAAAAAACGTTATTTTAATGAAAAAGAACTTATCCCATTATTTTTGACGTTTTAAAAATGTCTTTTTAAATGTTTTTAAATGTTTTTTTAATATTGTTTGCTTATTGGGTCACAAAAATAACTAGTAAAAAATATTATATTATATTCGTAATATTTTTTAAATATTGTTATAATATTGCTAAAGTAATATTTCAAATTAATGTCACTGCAATGTCTCTGCAACATTGCACTGCAATATGCAATGTTGCAACATTATTATTATATGAACATTATTATTATATTATTGTATGAAAATATATCTATAAGAATAG
>NW_022639570.1:245672-247091 GCF_010583005.1 Odontomachus brunneus
ATATATATATATATATATATATCCAGAACATAGATATA
The DNA here is from genome assembly GCF_010583005.1 of Odontomachus brunneus. Classification (NCBI taxonomy): domain Eukaryota; kingdom Metazoa; phylum Arthropoda; class Insecta; order Hymenoptera; family Formicidae; genus Odontomachus; species Odontomachus brunneus. Next base: position 245,711 of record NW_022639570.1, read on the forward strand.
TATACATATTAAGTCTATCAAGGTATAAACATAAGATGTATATTATAGTATATTCATGTATATACACGTCGAATATACCATTTATCACAGATATCGAATGTATCGCGAATTTTCTTTAATGAATGTGCATGCGATATGTATCAAAATATGTTCCAAAATGTGTCTATTTATGGAATATACATGCGACATTATGTACGATATATACATATTAAAACCATTAATGTTTTTACATAGTATATATCGTCATGTATATTCATTTTACGTATATGAAATGTATGTGCAGTGGATATATAGCATGTTTTTTTCATATCATGGAGCTTTCATATACATATATAAAATATCTATTGCTATGTGGGACTGCTTACCTCTCTTTATAAAAATTTTACAAATATTTTATATTCTCTTCCAAATTCGCAATGGAATAACATATAGTTTATAAATACTTTGTGCTGTCTGGGTTATATATACTCAAATATTTTTTTTACATACATTATGTATATACAATGTATATTTTATGTATATATGTTACACGTGCTAGTGCATATTAGCATGTATGTGTTATGTATATTCAAAGAATATACAGAGTGTATATATTTGGATATGTAAAGAATGTAAGATGTATATACACATGTACCTATATGCACGGAACATTCTATGTGCCTATTAGATTTGATTTCCGGGTTTGAGCCGCGTGGATTCATCTTTGTTTGATTCCGACGTTTCGCGAACATTTAAGTGAAAACTAAGAACATATAGTTTATAAATACTTTGTGCTGTCTGGGTTATATATACTCAAATATTTTTTTTACATACATTATGTATATACAATGTATATTTTATGTATATATGTTACACGTGCTAGTGCATATTAGCATGTATGTGTTATGTATATTCAAAGAATATACAGAGTGTATATATTTGGATATGTAAAGAATGTAAGATGTATATACACATGTACCTATATGCACGGAACATTCTATGTGCCTATTAGATTTGATTTCCGGGTTTGAGCCGCGTGGATTCATCTTTGTTTGATTCCGACGTTTCGCGAACATTTAAGTGAAAACTAAGAACATATAGTTTATAAATACTTTGTGCTGTCTGGGTTATATATACTCAAATATTTTTTTTACATACATTATGTATATACAATGTATATTTTATGTATATATGTTACACGTGCTAGTGCATATTAGCATGTATGTGTTATGTATATTCAAAGAATATACAGAGTGTATATATTTGGATATGTAAAGAATGTAAGATGTATATACACATGTACCTATATGCACGGAACATTCTATGTGCCTATTAGATTTGATTTCCGGGTTTGAGCCGCGTGGATTCATCTTTGTTTGATTCCGACGTTTCGCGAACATTT
>NW_022639570.1:247767-255335 GCF_010583005.1 Odontomachus brunneus
ATACACACACACACACACACACACACAAAGTAAGCCAAGAGCATTTCGAATATCACGAAAAATATAAATTTTATAAAAAATATGCTGGATAAAAATTATACGGCTTAAAAAGATCTATTTACTAACTTTATCGGTTTGACATAGAATAATATTGTTAAGATTAGAGTAAGGTCTCCTTGAATTTTTTAAATGGAATCTCCTACTGTTTATTGCATATTTTTATAGCCCTTCTTCAAACCTTTTTGAAACACTATGATTATATATATTTTAGCAACACAAATATACTTTTTATTTATTTTCATCATATTTTTTAGATAACTTATAATAATTTTTCATCTGTTTATAATAATTTTTCACAATTGTTAATAAAATCAATTAAATTTAAATATGACATATCAAACCTAACTTGTAACTTAGATTTTACTATATTTGATTCTAAATGATTTTTTTTCATTCATAAATTTTTCATTACAGAAAAGAATCCATTCTAGATTTACATTACTTATTAATACGGATGAAATTTTATTATCTTAAATAAATTAGGAAAATTTCTTCCTTAAGTATATCGATCCAGATAGCAGACAGCCATGATAATTACATGAATTTGACGTCATCTGTTATGTCATTTATCTTTCAAGTTAACCAAATAGTGACGTTTTTTTAACAGTCCTAAGTCACAGACCAATGACGTCATATGTACGACGACTTAATGACGTAATTTTTTTACATAAAATGACGTAACAATGACGTATGAAACTAGTTAAAAAAAATATATTTTGCAGAAACGCTTGCAACTAGTCAGCTTATGTTGATTTTAAACATAATTTAGCTGTTTTATTTGATTTCTCAATACTTTTACACCTGAAAATTTATTCAGTACTGATCGGACGCGAACTCGAAACCTCACAACACCTCCAGGTTCCTAGTCCACCTAGGCTACTGCGCTATTTCCTCAACTGATATTAAATGTATTTTATTATCCCCATATGTAACCGAAGCACTACTTATAATTTTCTTATAATATTATTTAGTTCAACCACAAAAATAAACTATTTATATTTCTAATATTATTTCTAATATTTCATGTAATAAAAATGAAGTCAGAAATATATGCATAAAATATTTATGTAAAATATGTTTACCTAAGTGTTGACATTACAAAATATTACAATTTAAAAACATTTGAAGAAACATTTTTAAAATGTTAAAAATAATGGAATAAGTTCTCTTTTTTTCATTAAAAAAACGATTTTTAACGATTTTAACGTTTTTTAACGTTTGGAAAAATGTTATTTTTAATATTTAATGAACGTTTATTTTAACATTTAGAAAATTTTTTAAATGTTAAATGTTAACATTTAGAAAAACATTTCTAAATGTTAAAATACATGTTTATTAAATATTAAAAAACAAAACATTCTTCCAAACGTTAAAAAACGTTATTTTAATGAAAAAGAACTTATCCCATTATTTTTGACGTTTTAAAAATGTCTTTTTAAATGTTTTTAAATGTTTTTTTAATATTGTTTGCTTATTGGGTCACAAAAATAACTAGTAAAAAATATTATATTATATTCGTAATATTTTTTAAATATTGTTATAATATTGCTAAAGTAATATTTCAAATTAATGTCACTGCAATGTCTCTGCAACATTGCACTGCAATATGCAATGTTGCAACATTATTATTATATGAACATTATTATTATATTATTGTATGAAAATATATCTATAAGAATAGTAAACTTATCTTTTTATTCAAAAAAAAATTCGTCTATAATATGGTAAATTAAACGTTATCATAACATCATTTTGCAAAGTCATTTTGATGTCTTAAAACATGACGTTAAATACACGTCCTTAAAGGGCAAATGACGTTACTGACCAATAATAACGTCAAAATAACGACAGCTTGCTGCCTGCGAATATCACCTTTAGAATACTGACTTAGAAATTCAAATGTTAAATTAACTAAAAAAAAATTATAAATACGTGTGTATTACACGGCAGCAAATAATTTAGTTTATAATATTTAATAATTTGCAATTTTAAACTTTATGAACCCTTAAATCCTTAAAATCAACAAATATTTGGTCCGGTCCAGAACGTTGTTGTTGTTTAGCTGCATACGCACAGGTTGATCTCAGCATCAGGGAAACTGCGATATAATGAGACTTTTTTCGCGTGTATTCTTACTAAAATATAAAACTATAAATTTTTTTCATTTATGGTTATGGTTCCAAAAGAAAATTTGAAGCGTATATTCGTTGAAAAAACTTTTAAAAAACTGGGTCAGACCAGAGCCAACCTTATAGTTATTGTACCAGGCACATGCCCTGTTGATTAAAATTTAAACGACTAGATGAGGTCAACGTTAACTCCATTAAGTATACAGTGTTCAAAAAAAAAAAGATTCAGAACTTATTTTATTATTTATCTTAACATAAATTTTTACCCTAATATAAATTTTAATATACAGAAAGGAAAAGCAAACTTAAAAAATATTGGTCTCATATATGACCATACTTCATTGCTTATAACCTGCATAATTTCGCCTTTTTTAAACGTTAATATTAGCTAAATAGAATTGAATAAAGCTGGACAATGATTGAAATCTGGACATCTAGCAGCCCTAGACTAGAAGCTGATCGTACAGTTGTACTTTGGATGGATCGCGCGTGACCGTTACTCGGTCATAACGAGGACTATGAACCCCGCGACAGTCGAACAACGATTGGAACCCTCGTTTGCGTACGACGCTCGCTGGAACGGACTTAATCGCGTATTCACAGAACACAATCACACCGTACGCGTGATGCGTGCCGAACGTCTCCTACATCGGGACATTGGGTAACAGCGGCAAGAGGAAGGGGGTCAGTCAGGGAGCTAAGTGGTCGAAGGCTCAAAGGGAGATAACCGGTCATCGAGGCGATATTGCAACGTATCGATCGATAAGAGAGGCCTCCCTCGTCGTCGGGATAACCACAAAGCGCTATAATTGTCCGAGCGATCTCTCGATGGGTGGTGAAGCGCGCTGAAGGCCGACAGGCGCAGTAGAAGTGGAGGAGAGGGGAGCAGTCGATCGAGAAAGATGCGTACGCTCGCAATCCGGAAGTTGCGTGCGTACGTCAAGCGCTCGTGGCACGACAAGGGAGGAGGAACAGGAGGAAGGAGAGGGTCCTATATACGCGAGAGAGACGAATACGGCCGGGCGCGCTCTGGCCGTTCTATCGGAGCACGACTGAAAAATCCAAATACGCGGAACGCGATCTCACGAACAGACTGAACGGACGGACGGACAGACGCGGTACAGGTGGCCGCGGGCGAGGAATTATCCGTCGGAGAGACAGAAGGCCTGTTCTTTTTAGTTGAACTATTGCTGCACCGGAGCTTCGTTCCTTTTCTCTTCAACGCTAGGTTATATACTTATTTCACCCTAGGCAAAAAGTGCAACCTCGTTCAACTAAAAAGAACAGACCTAGAGAAACTGAGATCGTGCGAGCCAGTGAGTTCGTAGTGGGAAGTCAGATTAGAAGCGCCCCGTGTCCTCGTATACGCGACGGCGGAAGTCCGCGCTCTCGCGGCTTGATAGTATTTAGTGCGCGAATGCGGTCCGCGGTTCGCCGGTTACCAGTCACCGTTTGCCATCGCTATTCGCGGTGGGCAGCGGCGGTTAGGGATTCGCGGGTATCTCATCATCTCGTCGCTCGTTTCGGTCATTTGAGAGTTTCACGGGTGCGCCCTTCGGGAAATCCTAATTCAAGCGCACTCGCTTTTAAATAACCGCTACACGAGCTCAGTCTCAAGTACAGATTCCGAAATCTCGGAGGATTGGCAGAGCAAGAGGGATGGAGAGGTGGCTGAGGTAGAGCGAGTTACTCGTCGTAAGGCGGTGCACTTTGATCGTATTCAACTTACGAATTCCCCGACCGGGTAGGTCGCGACTAAAACGGGGACCAGGAGGGTTGACATTTTCTCTTTCTCTCTCTCTCTCTCTCTCTCTCTCCCCCTCTCCCTCGGAGATCCTCTCGAGATCCGCGCTCTCGTTCAGTGGAGTCTCCAACTAGGCTCTTCTCTCTTTCTCCGGTTTACCCTTCTGGCCCCTCTCATCGGCAGACGTGGCAGTGACTAATTATTTAGGGTGAGCCCACGATTCTACCACTCTATCTCTCTCTCTCTCTGTGCTTCTCCACCCGACGCTTTCCCTCTTGCTTGCTCCCTCTTGTTCTTCCCGACCATTTATTTTTCCCTTTCGGACTACATTTCTGCGGAGCCAAACGGAACACTTATATGGACTTCGTCACCGGCGCTCGTTTCGTGCCGGTGTAGGGTATACCGCTACACGCGGGGACCATTGTTTTGCACCGGTTAGGCCGAACTCGGGCCGAGGTGGACTCGCGCACCATCCGTATTAGCAATTCAAATTGGCGGCAATTTTTTGAGCGCATTTTTGACCTCCTGTATCGGGGGGCCCGTCCGCCGCACCGCTCCGCGCGTCGCTTTAGCTCTCATTCCGGTACACACGCCGAAACCTGAACGCGCCGAAACTCCCTCTCCCTTATTAAGACCGCCCTCACCATATTAAGGACCATGCACGTTTAAGGACCTTGTGTAATAATTGGGTCCTAAACCTCGAGATCTCTGCGCGCGAGTATATTTTGCTCACTGCACATTTCTCAGTCTCTGTTACTGTCTCTTTCTTTCCTTTCTTTCGTTGGTTCTTCTTTTTCCTCATCGCATCGTGCCGCGTTGATGCAATGACGAAAAAAATAGCTGTAATTGATAGTGTATGTTCATGAAAATTCGTCCGTTCTGCAAGATAAAGCACGTGGGATTGCGTTCCGCAGATTTTTCGGTGTACGTTGCGCGTCAATGCGTCAAGTATCAAATAACGTAGAGATGATCGTCACAATCATACTATTTATATTTCATATTTTTATATTCTTCTACATATAGATATTATGTAAATATGTGTTGTTTTGTTTTATCATATTCAGTAAGTAACCTAACCTAACCACGCACATGTATAAAAATGTTTCTGCAAACTTTTCGGCTACTTTTAAACTTCTAAATTCAGATACAAAGGTATAGCAATGTTCTTTAAATTTTTTTTTGGTTGGAGCATCCACACTTTGGTATATACAAACTACAGAAATTTTGGATTAAGCAAATATTACGCTGACAGCTTAAGATTTTACATTAAAAAAAATGTTTTTCGTTTTCGTCACATATTGAACAATGTTCCTATTTATTTCTACGCGCACTTTCATTGCGTAAAAGCATTTATAATTCTGTACAACCAACACGACGTAAACTTTGCAGAAAAATATTACTGTCCTGTCGATAAAATTTTCAGCTTCAGCATCCTCTTAAAGTGTTAAAAAAACGTATGATTATTTTATTTAAAATTTAATTAGTTCGATTGTAATTTGAAGAAATCGTTTTTTGTCGATGGGATTCAGGATCCCGTACCTTCTTGTAAGTCGTCCGTCTACACGTACGTCACAATTGAAAGATCTGTCTACCTATATTTTAATTATAATATATGATCTACCTATATTGTAACTAGTGTTAAATACCGAAATATATAATTATAATAACCAGAAGTTTTGTTTAATTTAACCAACAGTTGTTTAATTAAACATGTTACTTTAATCCAACCATATTTCTTAATTATAATAAGCACACTGAAAAGAAAGATAAAATAAGCCAAATCTCTAGGTTAAACAAATTTGGTTGCGTTAACTGCAATCAAATCAAATTGAGTAAAAATTAAGTCTGTTCAACAGTCTGATGGGTAGGAATTTCAACTAAAAAATTTAGTTGAAATTTAGTTGAAATTTAGTTGAAATTAAGTTGAAATTAATGTCTTTCATAACTAGAGATGTTTAGGAGATTTGTTCAACTAAAAGAAATTATTATAACAGGTTCTTCAAGACTACTAAATAAGTTACAATATGCAATATAAGTTCGAATACACGACTCGGCGACCATCAATAGGTTGCGCTAGCTATTTCGCTCGTTCGATAAATTCTCGTCGAGGTGAAATATAAGCGAACAAGCTTCACCATTCGAAACTTTGTGCGATATAAAACCGTTTGTATTATCTGGGACTTAACTGTCTAGTCTATCTTTTTTAGAATTATCTGACTTTTAGTACCTTCAATTATCAACTATATTTTTCGATTGTTAAGTTAAAATCGTTAGTTTTTTTTATAATAAACCAGATAGACTATTTAAATCAACGATCTATGACAGTACATACACCTATAGAGGAAAAATTTAACGAAATATTATATTATTCTCTATGGTAATGCATATAGTTCATTTAACTAGGGAGAAAAATACAATTAAACTTCTTACTCGTTACACTTGACTCGTTCGATATAAAAGATATAAGAGATTACAAGAACATCAAAATTATATTGAAAAAATTAAATCAATTAATTCGCCATATATAATCTTATAAATGAGTGCTCAACTCGATTCTAATTGTCCTGATCAATTCTTTTATAGTGCATACACTTAGATATTATAACTAAATCAGCAGTGTCAAAACTTTGATCGTTGTTAGACTTAAAGTTCTGATTGTAGCTACTAAAATATTTCATTATAATAAACAGAAACTTTCTGTTTAATTCAACCAAGTCCTGTTTAACTAAACACATTAATCCAATTGTTGTTGTTTTTCCGTGTACGTTTCACATTGTGGGGCAAGGTATAGAGACAGAGGAAGCGAGTGGAAAAGAAAAAGAAAGAAGAACATTTCGCGGAACAGATTTATCGTAAATCGATTTTGCTGGGAAGAAAGACTGGATTAGGATAACGAAACAATTTCCACACTCAATACAGTTCTCCTCGACGCATTAAGAATCCCCTCTCTGCGGACTATATTTACTCTCCGAGAGGTGCTTCGATTCCACCGATTCGTCCCGCTCTCGACGATCGACGAGAAAGTCAATATTTTTGTGGATTACGTTATGCCCGGGCCGCGCAGCCCGTTACGTCTATCTCGTAGCGCTTTTCCGATGGAACGCTGAAAATGTTTGTCGCGCGCAACATCGATTCGCGTAGATTACCACTCGTCTCTGTCGAAAATTGTGTCAATCTTCCACGAGAGTTCGCTCATCAAACCAACGATAGATACTTTATGAGAAACACTCGCGAAAAATATGTCGATCTTTTATGTCGAGGGACGTGTGTATCGTGTTCGATAATGCGATATGAAACAAAAGAGATGTCTGTCGTGAGCTGTAATCGAATCATTCGGCGATTTAACGTGACATATCCGTAGATCATAGAGCTATACGATCGTGACGCTTTCCTGGGAGACCAAGGAGGTAGGAAAAAATCGTTCCTGAAATCTTAGAGCGTCGTCGTGCCTTCGGTGTCCCAGGACAGGTCTCAGGTGTGCCAATGGCTGCTGCTGACGTAAAATTTGTCAGCGAGTTCCCACGTGAAATTTTCGTACTGCAGCTACGATCCTGTAAATTCAAGCAACTCGCACACATATTATACACGGCACCGTGAACCGGCTGTGAATGTCCAATAAGCAAATTGAATGGCTC
>NW_022639570.1:255345-269118 GCF_010583005.1 Odontomachus brunneus
GGGGGGGGGGGGGGGGTGACGCGCTATATCTAAATATTCGACGCGGTGTTCTATGAGAAATTCATGATAGAGATGTCGCGAAAAATCTTTCTTCCGCTCCCGAATCGAGTTTCCGGAATACGCCCATCTCTCGAGCGGGAAATCTCGGCGGATTTGAATACTCTCTACTTCTCCTTCTCTGTCTCTCGCTCTCCATCTCTCTCAGCCGAGCTGCGAAGAAGTAAATAGAAGATTTCTTTAAGTAACAACTAAATTACGAACTTGCTCTCTCTCTTTCTCTCATTTGAATGTCCGACTCGTAATCGATTTCCTGTGACCACATTCTTTATGCAGCTGCTTAAAGGACGAATCGTCCGGATTCCTACGGAGAAAAAGAATTTTACTATTGTAACAGAATCCTCGTCGCTACTATATATTAGTAAAGAAATCGAGAAAATTTAGTTAGCATTATTTATTTCTCCGACTATTCGTTACTAGAGCAGAAACAGTTTTGTAACTAGAATAGAACAAATTTGCTGAATGAGTTTATCATTAGAGACACGTTACTTTGCTATTACAGTAAAAGTGTGTATTCTTAACAAATATATATGTTGTTGTATCGAAATTATTACTGCTGACACGAATTCGTCATAATAACAAAAGAAGTTTGTAATTGTAAAGAAGAAATATAAAAAGTTCTATATGCTATTATAGCAGAGTTATAAAAATATCAATTAAATTTGCCTTAATTTAATAATTGATTTGAGTAAATAATTTCTAATTTAATTAATTGATGATTAATATAAGCCTATTCAATTAAAAATATTACTTAACCACTGACTTCAAGAAATCTAATTAAAAATCATTCAATTAACGATTTATTTGAAAGAATTCAATTAAAAACTGTTGAATTAACGATTCAAACGAGCAACAGTAATTAAAAATTATTCGATTAACGATTGAACGTTTAAAGGTTATTTAATTGACAACTGATATAAGTAATGTGTGTGTGTGTGTGTGTGTGTGTGTGTGTGTGCGTGCGTGCGTGCGTGCGTGCGTGCGTGCGTGCGTGCGTGCGTGCGTGTGTGTGTGTGTGTGTGTGTGTGTGTGTGTGTGTGTGTGTGTGTGTGTGTGTGTGTGTGTGTGTGTAAAAGCATATATTCAGCTCGGTTGGTTACTATGAGCAATGTAAATAACTACGGTTACAATTTCAATTGACATCGATTAGTCAATCGTCTTACTGCGCTTTTCGATTAAATTTGCTTATATTAATTGTCAATTAAATAACCCTTAATTACATTGATTATGTTCAATCGTTAATCGAATAATCTTTAATTACTTTCGCTCGTTTTAATCGTTAATTTAACAGCTTTTAATTGAATTTCTTTAAATCAATCGTTAATTAAATGATTTTTAATTAGATTTCTTAAAGTCAGTGGTCAATTAAAATATTTTTAATTGAATAGACTTATATTAGTCGTCAATTAAATTCGATAATTAATTGAAAAAGTAATTAATTATTCGCAATTTTGTACTATAGTAACAAACGACAGATATTGAAACAGCAGATCATCGACACAGATGATGTTTATATCTGCGTTATATGCTGTGCGGTCGCGCATATACACAATGCGTCCATAAGCGCGTGCGACCCATGAGCGAACATCAAATCGTCGCATTCTTTCGTCTTTGCTAGAACCTGTCGGTTCTGTTTTGTTCGTCTACTACAGTATTAGAACAGGTTTGACTCTGTATTATTCGCGAATCTCATTATCAGCGTTCACGCCACCCGTTGTTTATAGTAACAACAAATACAAAACGATGCATGTCTTTAGGTAATCGTTATTTGTCAATAAAATTTTACAAAGTGAAGATATTATATGCGTTCACATATTATTTTGTTCAATCTTTAATTATTTTTATTTTCATTATAGAGGTTAAGTTAGATTAGGTTTTTATAATTTTGTCAAGCTATTTCGCTTATATAATCATAATATGTTAACCCTTTATATGGTAAGATAATATAATGGTTTTGACACCTTCGGAATGATCCATTGGACTCAATCAGGGTCATTTGTGTTTTTCCTGATCTTCCTCTCTTTGGAGTACACGAAAAAATCTCCAAAAATTATTGAAATTTCTTTTATCCTTCTATTTGATGGCCACATAAGTAGCTTTTGTAAAAAATAAATTGCTAAATATGTTATTTTTATTGATTTTTAAATAGAAATGGATAAAAATCACAATGTTATTTAAAAATTCATAACTTTTCTAAAAAACGAAAGATTTTTTAAAAATATTTTTAAGCGCGCGCGCTTTTCTAGTATAAACATAGATGTTACAAAAGAATTATACCGATATTTCTTAAAAAGTATAATTATTTGCAAGAGTGAAAATTATCAATTTAAAAAATGAGAAAAACCTGCTTAGGAGACAAAATATATAATTATTTTTAATTTAGAGAAAGAAATAAGAACTCGCAAACAAGGATATCAATCAAAAAATAGGAAAAAGGGCAATTCGAGCACAGGACTAATAGTATTATATACCATATGGATAAAAACCTCCCTTGTGTTAGGAAATCGTGTAATATTTATTGAACATGAATAATCAATATAAAACAATCATACGTTTCGGCTCAACCATGAACCCTCTTCAGTGATAATAAAAACTCAAGGTTTACGACACGAACGCATTACAATTAGTTAAAAATCTGCGTAAATTGACATGAATGTTAATCGTAATATTAAAGCCGACAAGACCGTTACTGAAATAATATTAAGTAGTTAATTAATATTGAGAAGTAGTCATAACTATAAAAATCATAAAATAAAATAAAAATAAGTAAAATTGAAATATAATAAATAATTAAAACTGACAATATAAAATACCTTTGTTGAGCTCAGCTAAAAGTAAACCGATCCTGTCAACGATAACATCGCCACGTCTACGAAATACAAATAATTACAGATTTATATATCTAGCATTAACATTGCGGAAACGACTTGTGGAAGAGAAGGAAACCAAAACAAAGTTTATTTTCATAACAAGCCGCAGTAGCTGGTGCCCAAATATTCCGTATCCTTTTGTGAGTTAAGACCATTATTTATATATATAATTTTTATATGTAAATAATTATTTTTAAGGTAAATGTTTACCTTTACACAGCCAACTCCAAATGATTTCCGAGTAACCTTGATGACCCTCAAGGAGCTCAATACTATTCACTTCAATGCTTTCAGCGCTCATTATTTGTTAAAAAGTTACTAACAAAAGAAGTTGCATAAAATGAATGTAATTTTTGGATACTGTATATAAAAACGTGGAATTTGTAGACTAGAAAGATGCCAGCCGTATGTACGTACACACACACACACACACACACACACACATACACACACACTGCTCGCCTGCAAGCGCGCTCGCCCGCCCGCCCGGGCAGGCTCGCGGTGTGTGAATATGTTCGTATTATATTTGAAGTTTTATAAATACACACTTTTTCTCATATTTTTGTGAGAAATTTTCACTCTTCAGCTTAAGTACGATAAACGTGTCCCCCCCACCGCGGTGCTGGGGGGCGCTGGGGGTGCTGGGGGGCGTAGCACTTCAGTTGCACGGCTAGAGGCAGGCATCTTTTTTATTTATATCTCGGAAACTATAAGCGACCGCCATATAGTCGTGTTTATATTATTAACAAAAAGTGTGTATTTATAAAACTTCAAATATAATACGAACACACGCACAAATCGCGAGCCCGCACAGGCGGGCAGGCGAGCAGTATGTGTGTGTGTGTGTGTGTGTGTGTGTGTGTGTGTGTATGTGTGTGTTATCTATTTTATTAATATTCGCGCATATTCGTGTACTGTTTACCATATTTCCATATGCATTGTATGCAAAAATTACATTCAACTTCTTTTTTTGTTAATAACTTTTTATATATATATATATATATATATATATATATATATATATATATATATATAACAATGAGCACCGATAAAGGTCAATAGCATTGACCTCCTTGAGGGTCAACATTAAGGTTACTCGGAAATCATTTGAAACTGGCTGTGTAAAGGTAAACATTTACTATTTTTAAGACAAAATATATTTTCTTTTTGTATAAAATTATTAAAAATAATATAAAAAGATATTGTTAATACAAACTAAAAAAATTTTATTCGGCACAAGTTTTACAAATAGTTTCTATGTTTATTGTATATTACTGTATCGCATTCTACGTAACAAAAATAAATTTGTTTATTATTTTTATAAAAATGATTGTGTAAGAGGTAATTGAAAAAAACTGGCAAGCTGGCATTTACACTTTTGACATAAAATTCTTTTAAATTCTTTTAAAAAATACTGCTATATGTGTGTGTATGTATTATAAATATTTTGCAATTATAACCCTTAAATGTCTTTAACTGAGCACTATTATCAGTCGTCATAATAATTTTTGTTGAAACATGTTAGACATTATTTTATGCGTTTAATGTGTTCTCCGCGTTGAAATTTGTATGATAAAGTCCCTATGCCCATTATCTCTTAATAATAAAACAGATACGTTAAGTGGTAATTAAGGAAATTTGTGCTTATGCGCGACTTTAAATACAGATTCGGTAAGGTAAAGACTTTTTCTAGATTTCGCGGTCTACATCTAATGAATTCTACATTAATAACCATTTGGTTAATTACCATTTGGAGAATTAATTCAGCAAGCATGCTATAACAGCATATTCGCTTTGATGTAGCAAAAATTGTAGCTTTTATATAACTGAACAAATTTATTCTTACAGCAAATTAATTTGTAGATTTTGAAAAATTATACTCAGCATAAATAGCAATTACTCTTCATAAATCTCTTTGCTGCCCATAAAAGGAACCTGGAGCGTGATATGGGAACCATAAGGTTTAAATAAACTTTTTAACATATTAGGAATAAATAAATTAACTTAATTATTTTTGGTGATTATTTTGCATCAAAACGTTCCTTGAAATGTTCACTATAAGAAAAACGTAAATTTTACTATGAGAAGATAGTTGGAAAGGACGAAATTATCGTTTTTCTGAAAATATCGCTTGACTTTATTGCTTTCTACGCGGGGCAAAATGAAATACTTCACATGACTTGTTTATTTTCCAATAATTAATTTTCAAAAGTTCTTAAAAATGATTCCTTAAAACATGCAATATATAAGAATGTATTAACGTTCAATTAATTATAATTATTACTTTTACTTATTATTATTATTATTATTATTATTATTATTATTATTATTACTAATAACATTTTTCTTATAAAACATTAAAACTATACCTTTTTATTATTAAAATAAAATGATAATTAATATTTGGTATGACAAATTTTGGTATAAATTTATTGAAATATAGCAGATATGAAAAAATATAATGTAATTTAACATTTTAAGAACATAATGGTATAATAATATTATGTCACGCAAAATATACAAATTTGTATTAAATAGTATAAAACATTATAGATAGAAACATTATAGATAGTCGATATTTGTACAGGCATTTAACAAAAACGATGAAAAAAGATTGTTGAATAATGTGCATGCACATACGTAAAAAATAAAATTTTATCGTTGTTTGTCTTATGCAATGCCTTTACACAAATTTCAAAGCGAAGAATATATTAAACGCATAAAACAATGTCTAACATGTTTCAACGAAAATTATTATAACGACTGATAATTGTGCTTAATAAAAGATATCTCAGGGTAATAATTGCAAAATATTTCATTACATAGCAATATCTTTTTAAAAAGTTATCAACAAACTCTATTATGCCCCGCGATTCCATTATGCCTCAGCCTCATTATGCCCATTATCCACTAATAATTAACAGATTTTGCTAGGACAGCATAAAATCTACTATGCCAGCAAATTATTTTACTCTGTGTGTAGTTTCTCGAGTTATTAAATTATTTTTTATTTTATTTGTTTATTTGTACTATTCAGAGTGTGAAGAAATATAAAACGATAAACCCGCGCGAAACGTTGAAACTTTCATCAACGATGATGATATTTAATTATAACTATCCTAATTACTTTAAAAACACTCTACATTCATTTCATTTTTGCCTAATAAGAATAAAAAGTATCGTCTGAACTATCGAGAAAGAAACTACTGTTTTCTACGAGATAATTAATTATATCCTAGCAGTCATTATTTTTTGTGGTTATAGATACTGATATGCTCATATTAATAAACATTAAGCCCTAATTCCGTTGCATTTAGACGAGAGTCGAGAAGTAGTTACTAGGAAGTCATAGTAAAAATAAATAATGTCGCTGTAAAGTGCGGTAACACACATCAAAATAATTCGCTCGCTGCCGGCAAGTGTCTCTCTTCGGATTGTTTATATATCACCGGCACCGCTAGCGCATGTTTGTTTAGACACTCGTTCCGAAACGACGTCAAACTGGACGAGAATCCGTAAATTTGTTTCTGGCATCGTCGACGAAAGAATCTGTCGATTAATACTCGATAAGAGAGAGATCGTGAAGGAAAGGGATTCGCCGGAAAAGTTATGTTCGAGCGCGGTCTTCATTTACCGAGAACTCGGCGCCACGAATTGAAGTTTAATTAATTTCTATTTGCTGGAATATTTTAAGAGTCCTCTCTCGCATTGCCCGAAATAAAACAGCGCGGAGCGCAAAATGTAGCGATATAATTTATCTTAATGCCGTGCGAAGAGAGATGGTAGATGTGTATTTGTTTATGACTATCGCGTGGCACAGCCGAGCTACATAAATTTGCGGTCGTTTTTCCGTATTCCATGCTTATCCATATGTGCATACGTTTACTGAATTATGATAATGAACGGCTGCGACGCAAAACACGGCTTCTTCGTTGTATGCCCGATGCCGCGTGAAGGTGCAAAATACACTTTCGAAACAATGTCAACGCATTTTCAAGACTATCGACGAGATGATAGCAACGGCGACGCGGCGACAGCCGCGGTGGAATCTCACGACGACGAGAAGAGATAATTTTCCGCGTGTATGCGACCACATTTACGGCCTTTTCTACGCCGTCTGTAACTGAGTATATTCGGCTTCAAATTCTAACGTCTCCTCGCGCGTATGTAAATCGCGTCTTAACCTGGCCTCGGGAGCGTATTTCGAGCAAAGTACATCCGCGCGCGCTCGCGCTTTAAGTTTATGAGCTTCCTCGTCGAGATGGAAACGCGATTTATAGAAGCGCGCGCGCACACTCTCGTCGTCGTCGTCGTCGTTGAAAGACTACGCGTGCAACGTTTACGGCAGTGGGACGGGAAAGGGCGTGTAGATGCGCGTGTGCAACCCTCTCTCAGATTATTATTCTTGCCGCATCGGAAGAAATATCAAACAAGCTTTGCGCCGACGCCCGCCCGCGTGCACCGCGTGCCGCTAACGCTGGTAAATTAATGTCGTGCCGGTGTCTCGTACGCGAAACGTCATTTCGGCTTATTTGGGTTATCCATATTTGCTCCGTGCGCTCGCGCTCGCACGCCCGCGCCTGTTTCGCCATCCCGCGCGTACGTCCGGGGTAAACCAACAATAATTTTCAAAGCACCGACATGACGGCAACAACCACCGCCTCAGGGAGAGGAAGTAAAAGTTTGTAATTTCCGCGTAATCGAATAGTCTTGTTATAACGCGATCAATCTCGATTGCGGTTCCCTTCAACGTGGCGAGAACAATCTCGAATACAGGATTGTCGCAGAGCGTTTTCCTTTCGAGAATGGATTTTCCGACGAGAAGTTTGCTTAGGTCTTTTATTTCTTTTAAGTTTTCTTCTTTTTATTAATGCGTTGATGATCATGGGACTTTCCCGTGGTTGACGCTATGATATCGCCACGTCTCATTGATTTGCATGTGAAACATGACTAATTGCATCTATCATATTAAATATCCAATCGAGTTAAGAAAATTAGCTTGCGAATATATGCATTAATCACTTCGTTGGCGAGAGAAAATCAGCATCAACCGACCCAAAAATAAGATCTAAATGCTATTTGATTTTTATAAAAGTTAGTACTAAAGTACTAAAGTACTTTTCGAGTCGCTGAATACGAATTTGAGATCAAAATTTTAAAGTTCAAATTAATGTCAGATTCGAAATCAGCGACCCTAAAAACCTCCAAGTACCGAGTTCCATCCAAATTAAGTCACTTTTGGTTCGCCATATTGAATCTACCATCTTGAATTTCAAAAAAAAGGAAAAAATTTTAAGCTAAGATTCGAAATCAGTAACTCGAGTACCAAGTTTCACCCAAATCAAGTCATTTTTCCATTTGGTCCACCATATTGGATCCGCCATTTTGAATTTGACAAAACTAATCTCAGTTTCGAAAGCAGTAACCTTAAAAACTCCCAAATATCAAGTTTCATCATAATCAAGTCATTTTTTGCATTTCAATCCACCATATTAAATCCACCATTTTAAATTTCCAAATTTAAAGTTCAGGTTCGAAATCAGCGACCCCAAAAGCCCCTGGGTACTGAGTTTTATGAAAATCTTGTTAACGGGAACAAAATAAAATGATGTGCGCATTAGTGCACAATAGTGTGCATTAGTGCGCATTAGTGCATCAATACCATTTTTTGTACATCCTTTATTTGACGCAAAAGTGCGTCAATGTCAGCGAAGTGATTAAGAGAAATGTATTTATCAAAATTTCGGTTATTCTAACTCCGTTTTATATAGCATCATTAGAAAGTTTAGTTCTACAATAGAGAGAGGTCATAGACATATAGAATAGACTATTCATTGCAGTAAGGATAAAGTCAGCAATAGTAACAGAGGCCAATAGAAATTAAAATGCTTAAGTATTGTGTAAGAGAGAAAAAATTTGACTCTTACCGTGCGCGCATATATATCTGTTCTTCAATCTTGTTATCAGCTGTCTCGTAAGAATGCAGTCTATTTTATAAGTTTATGGAAAAAGTTTTCATTCTTTATCAGATATTATTGCAAATTTTGGTTAGGATTGTCTCTACTATGTACATATACACACAGTAGAAAATATTTTGTATTTATGATAAAACTGATAATAACACTCCATGTTAATAATCTCTCTTTTCAGTTAAATTTTTAACATATTCATTACATACTACATAAGTTAATTATAACTTAACATATGTTAATTTAACACATTATGTTTGTATTAACCGAATATTTTCTGTTGAATACATACAACATATGTGAATATTAAGTTGCACATTTTATACTTCAGTATAGATCAACATATTATAAATATTAACTTTTTTGAAAAATTATGTTTCTTCACTATTTTACAATATATACAATACAAAATATATCTACAATCAGAATAGAAGCGGTGTAGGTAAAGTAAGTGATTTAAGAAATATAGAGTTTCAAAGTTTGGATTCATCTATGGCAAGCAAATTTTCTAAATATGATACCATTTAAATCAATCTAAGAGCATATAATTAAGAAAATTTTAGGTAAAATTATTGACGATACTTTAAAATGCAATAAAAAATGAAATAAATAGAATATTTTTCTCATTGTGAACGCATCTATTATATTTATACATGTATAAATATATCAATTTTACAATTTTTTTTAATTTGCTTCAAAATAATGTCAGTATTAATTTCTGACATAATATTTATACTATTTTTTAGTATATTCGTCTTGAACTAAATTAATATCAAAATTAAAGTAAATCGTTCTGTACATGCGAAATGTGTTAAATTTAACACAAAATTTTTTACTGTGAAAAATAATTGGCTTGTTTTGATGAACATACATTAATATATAATATAATCATGATGATGCTGCATATTTGTCAAAATCCTTTCTCATTTGATTCCTTCACTAACCTATTTCTATTCAAGCATTATTTGCTATACCTTTGTCGCTCAAGTTCTCACATCTACAATATTACTATAAATTACGAATTTTATATTGCAAAGGTTATATCTTTGAAAGTAAATAATGAATAATTTTGTTATTTTTGACAAAGATTTTTAAAAATGAGTCGACACTTATTTCTTATTCTTGTTTAAATAAATTATCAGGAGTGATTCGAGTTCATAAAGACAGGCTTCTTCCCGAACTCCATGACAACGTTATTTACAAATTGCAATGCAATAGCTGTAAGGACTCTTATGTTGGACAGACTAGCAGAAGACTCTTTACACGCATTTCGGAACATAAGAGAATTCCTAAGAGATCTACCGTTGAGTTGACGGCCGTTTAGGAACATCGTGAAGACCACGAATTTGATTGGAAACATGTTAAAATTATGCATAAGGAACGATTTTACTTGAAGCGTCTGATTGCGGAAATAATTTTTATCAAATTGCAGAAACAAGAACTCAATTCAAAGGACACCGAATATTTGGGCAACAGTTACTGTGGCTTATTATGACGAATTTCTTTTGTATCTTTCTCTTGCGTGTCTCGCTTTTACTTGTTTTAAAGTTTATATATATGAGTCGTTTATTATGTATATGCCTGAGTTTCGTTTTGAAATTACTGTCGACAATATCGTATCTGACTTACGGTTGGGCCTCTAATCTCTATCTTAGGTAATTTATTATTAGGTATTTATCTTTTTTATTTATTTCTAGTGTTTTTTACACATTTCCATATATTTTTTATTAGACAATACGATCGCTGCACCTTACTACGTGCTTCCACGATTAACCGCCTTGTCATGGACATAAACACGATTGTCGACTTTAATTTTGAAAATTAACATCGTTTTTTAGATTCTGTATAATTTTTTTGAGAATATTTTAAATGTATCACTGAAGAGGGTTCATAGATGAATTGAAACGTATGATTATTTATATATTCTTTGTAAAATAAATTTCATTATTTCCTAATATAAGGAAAGCATTACTACCATTTTTGATTACCTAGCACTACAACGCCTGTGCTTGAACTCCTAATAGCCTTTTTCTATTATTAATTTGTTATTTTTATATAACATTCTTTAAAAACATAGACTTATAGAATATAGATTACGTATTCTTATGAAGCTAATAGGGCCAAAAATAAAGTACAGAAATAAAGTGATTAAAATGAGTAAAATAATTTCTTATACACAATTTATCACACATAATATAACATATAACAGGAAGAGATAATGTAGTGAAAATAAAAAAGAGAATGAAAAATTATAGTAAAGGAGAAAAAGAGAAAACGGGCACATTGACTATATGATCGCTTCTCCTCTCTCGTTCTTCCTATCAATTGAACAGTTAGACAAGGAAAACATCTTACTCTCTATTGCTTCGTCTTACTAATGCTATCATCAGTGCTCCAATGGGAATGCGCAGTCTATATCTATAAGTCTATAGTGAGACACGTGTAAAATAAGGATTTCCCTGACGAATTAAATCAAATCAAATTAAATTATCGTAATTTAATTTTTTATTAACAAGATAATTAATAACATGACTTACAGAAGCTAGTCACTGAATATTAGTGTGAATAATTTTAACCTATAACAAGATAATAATATTTAAACATATTGTACCAAATATTTTTGTAAAATCCACGTGATAGATCAATCTTCCACGTACCGAAACCTTTCATGTACTTTCGACTACTGAAATCTAATTGTTAATATTAGAACACTATTACCTCTTCATAATTCTTTACTTCTGCGCCAATTGATTCTTTTTAAGAGCCGGTAAGTAAATACATATAACTTACTTTTACTTATTATATGTGCACTCTCGCTTATTATTTTGTATTTCTCTACGGAAAATATGACTTTCTAAAATTCGGATTTGAATCAAATAAAATCTTATTTGATTTGTTTTAATTCGAATTCAAATAATTCGATAATATATCTCTAATTCACGCATCTTAATCTTTTATATTATAATAGTTTTTTATTAAAATCTTATTCTGCCAGGAGTACAGTTTCGAAGATATCAAATATATAAATAAAAAATATCATACTAATCTCATGGAACACGTATAAAAAGTATTAACTTTAGTAAAAACACGTATAAAACGTATTAACTTTAGTTGTAAATATCTCATTTTCCGAATAGTTAATTCTTTTCCAATTAAATGTGCACGTGTGAGCAGTTAGATAATATTTCAATATATATGTAATACAAATTTCAATAAATTTCTATGAAACTCATTTCACAATAAAACTAGCTTAAAGGAGTATTCATCTTCGGGGACAAAAAAATTAAACAATTTTCAATTTTTACTGGAGTAATAATACATAAACATTTGATGTTGCTTCATATATGTTATTATTCAACGTAAATACAACTAGAATGAGAGAATTAAAACTTATAAAAACCATTCGCAGATATTAATGTAAAATTAAATTTATACTATAGAAAGATAATAATATTTGACATTGTCAAACGCATATAACCAATTATTTCTAGTTCATCATATGTGTGTCATCATATCAAATCCATATCAAATCAACTTTATCCCAATTATATTATTAATACTATTAATACCTATTTCCTATTTAAATTTTCTATTCAATTTTCTATTAATCTCCCTAAATTGAATTTCCTATTTAATTAATTGTTTATCTTTAAGTGTTACTACAAAATACTGTTATATTTAACAGTATTTTTCGTAACATTTAAAAGTAATAAAAAATGCACAATTAATTGAGATGTGGAATAAGTATGAATAGTATTAATAGTAATTAGGATTAAGGTTTGGTTTGACCTGGAAGGCTGATTTGTTACATACGATGGGCCGAAAATAACTGGTCACATGTGTTTGATATGTGCGCATGCATTAAACATTATTATCCTCTCACAATATAAATTTAACTTTACACTAACATTCGTGAATAACTCTCATATATCTTAATTCTCTCACTCTAGTTATACACTAAGCAAAGCCTGTTTATATATATCAATGCGATTACATTTTTATATATTTTATTATATACTTATAATATTTATATTACGTCGCTATATTGTGTGAAACTCAAAATAAGTCTTTCGAAAAACATAATCATTTGGCGCGATAGATATTTTCACTCCCAGTTATTTGAAACAAAATTGTATCCAATTTTTTTTTATTTGTAGAGGTTTCGTGAAGTTTCTTATTAGAATAAAATCATCACAAAATGTATAATAACAGTAATAACGTTTCAAACATAAATATTCGAGTTTTTTTAAAAGATCGAGTACTTTCTTGTGTTAATTACTTAATTCTAGTACCAGCTATAAGAAAAGTTATTGTAAACATTCTGTTAAAATCGTAAGTCAACATATTTATCGTTAGTTTTTTAATTAATTGCGTCAATTTAAAAAACGTGATTTTGAAAGAAAATGCGTTTAAAGTTTAGATAGTTATATTTTTACATATAAAAAATATTTTAAACCACTTATAGCTAAATAACTATCCCAGAGCAACACAATAGATCTTCTACTTTCATGAATATTCTTCTGCTTTCTCTTATTTCCTCACTGTTCTGATTTCTGTTAATGTAAAAAGTTCGGTGTCCAGCTGCTTTTATACCATATTTATTCTCAAAATCGTCAAACGTTTTGTATGTATGATAACTTTCGGAACATTGGAGAACATAGGCAACCGAAAACGTCCAGTTTTTATGTTGTAGATATAGAAAGAAATTAAACTTTCATTAGACTTCAAAGATTTTAAAATAACAATAAAAGCTTTAACTTAACTTTTTAACAATTCGCATTTAAATACATTTTCTACGTCGCTTAAATAATTAAAATTGCAGCTTACTGGAGTATATATATATATATATATATATATATATATATATATATATATAT
>NW_022639570.1:269128-273319 GCF_010583005.1 Odontomachus brunneus
GTAGCGGTTAAAAAGATATCACAATTTTTAGACTTCTGAAGATATTTCATATAATTTCAAACAAAAATAAAATTGATACATAACATTATATATGATCTCAAATAACTTATTATTAATAATAGTCTTATAATATACACAATAATTAAACAAAAATATAATTTTATCTGCATTTTGTATAATGTGCATATTTCTATCTCTATATATAAACTTTATACCACTTTCAACACTAATTATATTAATGATGACTCATATTCAACGTTAAATAAAAACTTAATACTTAGTAGCATATCTTTTATTTTTTATGACTGCTTTATATCTTGCACAAACTCTAATAAACTGTTAATAAATGATTGGAGAATATTTTCCAAGACTGCTCGATTTGCTCGAATTTTATGTTGATGTTAGAGACCATTTTTCCACTCAAATCATCTTGCACATAGTGCAAAAAGTCATTAATATAACTAAAGATTTCCTATAAGGTGAAGAGATTGACATGGCCTTTCTAATACGTTTATTTTGTTCTAAGTAAACCAGTCGCGGACAACTCCCGATGTGTATGCTTTAGATCGTCTTGCTCGAATATTTAATTTTTGGGTATCTCTTTGTCAGCATATAGTTTCATGACATTATTGAGAAAGTTTATATATTTAAATCGATTAAGTACCCCGTCAATTCGAAAAAATAAGATTGGGCCCTTTCACAGAGAACGCACCCCATATCATAAGCGATCCTCCTCCATGTTTAACCGTGGATAGCACGTACTTGGGATTGTATCTCTTGCCTTCTTGTCTTACATAAAATATGCCATCCAATCCAAACAGTTGAAACTTGCTTTCAGCGAAGAAAAGTATTTTCTCCACATAGTGGAAGTCAAATTTAAATATTCCTTTGCTCACTTCTTTCGAGCAGCTCGAATTCTTGAACTCCATGGTTTCCTACTGATCTTCGACCGAATAAACTATGTTGCCTGAGACGTTGCTTCACGGTAGAATCGGAAGTCTGAATTGCGTAGTGCATTTGCAATTCCTTTTTAATATCAACGACTGTAGTTCGTTGATTCTGTTTAGATATTCGAACAGGGATCCTATCTTCGGTAGAGGTTCTCATATGGGTTCCATCAGGACTATATTTCTTTATAGAACTTCCATGCTTCTTACAGAGTTCTTACAGGACTTTCGTTATCGTCGAGATGCTGCGTCCAAATTGTTCAACAAGATGTTAATGAGTATAGCCTTATTGGGTTCCTCTCAAAATCACCTTCTGTTCTATAACTATGAGGTTATGGGATCTCTTAATGCATGGCATTTGTATACTAAGTTATTAACATTAAATCTAGAAATAAGAAATGAGAAAAATAATTATTAAAAACATATAAAAATAGAGATAAAAAATACAATATTAAACGAAATTTTTACATCATACCAATTATTGATATTTTGCTTAATTTTGAAAATAATTTAAAAACTAAAATATATCAAAAAATAAATATATGTTATTGTAATGCGTAACATAGAAAATTAGAAGTGAAACTGTTCCGTATGGGCAGAGGCAGCACGTACGGGCCGTGCATGGTGAGCGGCCTTGACCCAGGCGCCGCCGAACTCGTGAGTGATCGCCTCTCGGCGCTGCTTCGCACCGTCGCCGCTACGCGGCGACGGCCTCAGTCGGGCCGTCACTCGCGGTCAAATTCTGACTCGCCGTCAATATAAGACGGCGCGAGCAACGGCTCAGAGCCTTTTGAGTGCGCGTTGCACGTTGGGTCACTGCCTTTAGAGTGTCTATGATACGTTGGCTTATCTCATCGAGGTATTTTTGGTAATCCCACATCTTCGCCACCTCCTCGATATTGCCGATTAACTAAGAGGAGTAATTCGCGAGGTCTGTCCGGATTACGCTATGTCCTCCACCACTGGGAAGAAATTTTCACCTGTAATGATTCGAGCACCGTTGCAGATATCGTGCACTGCTCCGCACAGGACTTAGTCTCTGTCGCGCTTGCGACTCGTACAACGCGAGTCACGTTCGCATCTAAGTCCGTCTAGGAACTTAGTTTCGTCGCGCCTGCAACTCTTACTACGCGAGTTTTTCTAAGTCCGCGAGGAACTTTAGTCACGGTCGCGTCTGCGACACGCGTCCGGCGATTAACTCGCTCCTTTTGTCGCGTCGTGTCCGATCGGACGTTAGCCAGGAGCACCGTTGCAGTCTCCTTACAACGCATCTAGCACAAAAGTCAAGAGCCGAGGCCCTTGATACGATGAATTCAGCTTCACGCGGCGCGAACACTCGGGGACACGCCTGGATTTAGGACCCGGGCTGTATAAGGCGGCAGCAATACTTCCAGTCGCATAGGCAATAAGTATATCGCCCTTCGAGTCTTAGCGCTCACCAGTAGTCACCACGACCGTATCCCCCGAAAAGAGGAGTCTATTCCGAGCGCAGAGACACTAGGAAGCGGTAATCTACCGCAAGATCACTACCACAATTGAGTTTAAAGTCTCAATCGGCTGAGACAGCAATCAAGGCCTCAAACCCAAATAGCACAAGACAATCCTATTAATCCTATTAATATTTTAAGAATATTCTTCAAGAAGATTTGAAATATTCCATAGGACATTCGTATGTATTCATTGTGTGTTCGTAGAACATTCGAATGGCACTAATTCAAATATTCTCAGAATATAAATAGAATAATTTACGGAATATTCTATATATTAAGTTATGAATGTTTATAGAAGATTCCAAAGAATATGAACAGAATGTTTATATTTATAAAAATATAAGCAATTTTCTCTTTTCCTGACTTTTTCTTAAATTTTCCATTTGATTGTTTTACACGCTACTTAATTCAATTTAAATTGTATTTCGAAAATTTGCTTACCATGCTGGGGATTCGAACCTAAGACCTCTGCTTCTTGGGTCGTTCACCTTATTTACTTCGCCACTGTCACTTTAACTGAGAGACGATTTATATCGTATATATATGATATATCCATGTACAAAAACAAATGATTTATTTAAAAGTAAAGAATAGATCCTTTTCCTATCAGAAAAAGTGCGTGTTAAATAAATCTTGAATGTATCGAAGTGGGTGAAGCCTCTTCCGCGACGCTAATTGCCCATCTCGACCGTCTCGATTGTCTTGATCCCGTCGCAGTTGAATTCGTGCCGCTTGCAGCTATCAGCAGCTAATTTTTCCACGAATTTTTCATAGTTTCCAAACGTGCCTGGGAAAGAAATACCTGTATTGTGTGTGAATACATTTTTCCTATACATCGAGCAGTTAGCTTACAACTAAAATATCTAAACCAAAAAGTTTGGGAAGATACCGTTAGATTTTTTCTGAAATTTCTGAGAAGATATCGTTAGCTTTTTCTTTTAATGTTATAATTAGTTATTTTAATATGTTATAATTTAATATGTTATAATTAGTTTCCTTTTAAGGTTTGCAACTTTTGCCGTAGCATTTGTTCACAAATTCTGATATACGTTTTTTGATATTAACATATATTTAAAGAAAATAACAAAATGAAATTGTTTTTTCAGAAGCATTCCCACACAGCATAAATCTTCAAAAGACATTCTAAACACCTTTAATTCATATATTCTAAGAACGTTTCAGTACATTATCTGAAGATTTTGTTCACTGCATTGAAAAAAAAATATATATATACAGGGTGGTGGGCCATTTTAATCTCCCCACCTGAATTTCTCGTAATCTAAGTCAGATAGAGAAAAAATGGTCCAGACAAAAGTAGAAGGGGACAGAGGGGGTCACGTAATGGTACCAAGGACCTTGACCTTGAACTTGATTTTCAAGGTTATTTCAAGGTCATAGTGATTTTTCAAAATGGGAATCACTATTTTCGAGGGTTTCTTTAACTGTATTAACCTTACTTTTAGCGCTACCCAGAAACAACGACGTGGACGTAGTAAGTACTGTTTCCTTTGGGGTGCTGGATTAAAGTGAGTTTCCTCGCCTCTCACTATTTTAAAAATTATTAATTTAATTTCGAAGCAAATGTTCGAAGTTGCCTCCATTTGCTTGAAGGCATAAAATCAAACGTCTTTGGAAATGGCGTACGGTGTTAAGGAGAGTTTGCCTTGGAATTGCAGCGCATGCTCGACGAATGCGATCTTCAAAGTTTGCTCTTGTTGTGGGCTGTTGTTCGAAAACAATATTTTTCAAATAGC
>NW_022639570.1:273942-274152 GCF_010583005.1 Odontomachus brunneus
TCCCCTTCTACTTTTGTCTGGACCATTTTTCTCTATCTGACTTAGATTACGAGAAATTCAGGTGGGGAGATTAAAATGGTCCACCGTGTATATACAAGGTGTAGTAAAAAGAAATCCATTATTTTTCCAATAGATGGCTTTAGTAATGTGTATCTTACGTTGTATAAATGCGATCGGTTTACGCTAGATGGCGTTAGAAAGATAAGATTT
>NW_022639570.1:277610-281783 GCF_010583005.1 Odontomachus brunneus
AAATATTGCATTTTAAAAAATTTGAATAGACCGATGGAAAGGGCATAAGATACTGTAAAACTTTTGTCTGAAATATTTTTTCATATACCTCATATTTTAGGAAATATTAAATAAAAATGAAAAAGTCCGTTTTTTTCAAGGGGTGGTTTCAACCCCTAAACCTCGAGATAAGCACATAAAAAAAAATACGTGTCTAATGTTTTTTGATGCTCTACAACATATCCAATGCTCATCAAATTCGGTGAGGGACGCCCCCGACCGTTTCCTTGTCAGTATTGTTTGAGCGCGCGTCAAAGATGGACACCAGCAAAGAGAAAATACGCCATATTTTACAGTTTTTCCTCGATAAAGGCGAAAACGCAAGTCAGGCGGCTGAAAATGTGAATAGTGTTTATAGTCCTGATACTGTAACAGCCAATCACGCGCAATTTTGGTTTCGTCGATTCTGTTCCGGTAATTTTGATGTCAAAGATGCACCACGCTCTGGAAGGCTAATTGTCGAAAATGTCGATAATATAATGAAAATCGTCGAGTCCAACCGTCATGTAAGCACTGTTTCATTGCCCAGAAGCATACTTTGTTTTCGTTACCAACAAAAAATGACTTACATGTGCAACAAGTTCGAAAATCATACAGCGCTGATATTTTAATATATATGTAATCTTCTGAATAACGCACAACATAAGAGTGAAAATGATGTTCAAAACCAAGTGTTACGAATAGACGACAATAAAAATAAACAGCAGTACCAGACGAAAATACAATTTGATTTATAACACCGAACAGTGGTAAATTTCCATTATATAAAATTATTAAAACTTCACCAACTCTATACATTGTACTCTGAACATTAGCTGATTTTGCAATTGTAATTGTTGAATCAACAGTTAAATTGTCTGTATCAAATGCTGTTGCCAAGAAAAGCTCGTAGTTTTCTAACAAAGCCACTTTTTTAATCGTAGTGAAATGTAATTCTGCTACATTTGCAGATTCTCCGAAACATTTTATTCTTTCCAGAATTGCAGCCTGTTTAATTTGATTTCTGTATGCAAGTGTTTTGCTCACATTAATAAAGTAGAAGTAGTCATTCTTTTAAAACTGAACTGCTTTCGTTACGCATGTTCCAGTATCTGATAGGAGGACCTAATTCTCTTATAACCCGGGGATAATGTACGAGAGTGTTGTTTTGATATCAACCGACATTCAGGAAAATAAAATAAAAATAATTTGTGATGTTCATGAATCATCTCTTATAGTAAGAACGTTTCACTTATTGAAATACGTGGAGCCATAACAATATCGAGAATATTTAATATAAGAAGATACAAATGCCAATAATTATTATCTTCTGGAATTTTATTACCTGTGAGCAAAGGCAGTTTCTAATTAAGCACCACATTTGAGCTGTGCTTTGTCCCGCGGAACCACCGGGCTTACTTAGTTGTTTTTGCGGTTAATGTTGTTTTAGTTGTTAATGCGGTTGGTTTATTCTTAATATCACAAAAACCATAACTGAAACTTTTTAAGCGAGCATTCAGAAAAGATAAAGTAAAAAATTTGTCATTCAATATGAACTGTCGTAATATAAGCCGCAATTCTAGTAATCCCCAGCCTTCAAATATATCATGCATACAGTCTACTGTAAAATTTTTCATAACATGCCAGTAACCCAATACATTAAGATAACTGTCATTAATTTTAGTTTCAGAAACTGTTTTAGTTCCATTTAATACGTCTGCTAATTGTTTTTTGTAATTTTCCGGTGTTTTGGCAAATTTCGCAGAAATTTCTATGGTGCATGAGTTCATTTCATCTTTGTGCAAAGTACAAAATCTACAATAATAATTGCCAGTAAAACTTTCCACCAAACTAAACAGTTTCTGAATTCCTAAGTTATCTCCAGTAAATTGCTATAAAATAAATTTTAGATGATGTTCAATGTTGCCATTTTCGTAAACTGTTATGCCATCTCTTTTTAAATCTTCTAATTCTCTAATAAGAGATTGTAAAATTTTGTTATAGCCGTACTTTTTAATGTCAACCGCCTTGTGTATATTACAAAGGAAAATATTTTCGAGAGAAGACATGTGTAAGAGGCAAATCCTTTATCATGAAATAAACAAGGTCAAGTTTATGAATTCCAGCTTTTGAATTTAAAGGATTTGTAATTTCAACATCTATATAAAACTCTAAAACTATGACATTATCATCAGTGGATAAAATCTCATGATTTCTGTAATAAGCACCTTGTTATATGTTAATCATTTCATTAACCACATTCTTAGCTCTTTGTTTATATTGCATTATACAATTTAGAACACCATCAGAAGAAAAAAATTTTATGAGCAATTTCTTTAATGGAATTTGTTGAAACGTTTCTTTTATTCGTATCAGACGCATCACACCTGACTTATACCTATTTTCATAACGCACACCTAATTCGATTTCTAATGGTGCTACATAGGTTGGCAAATTTTTTATCAAATTTTGTAAGTTTGATACAGTGGAATAAGGCTTCAAAGCTAATGACAAAGTATCAAATTTCTGTAAAAGGTTATTGTGTTCCTCTGGAAAAATATTCCTACAAAATGTATCTTTTGTTCTTTGTTTCAAATAAAGAATGCAGTGTGACAAAATCTGATGTCTTTTCAATGTTGCTTATTGCAGCAGTGACTGTAATATTTGATTGTGCCAATAAATCAATGCAGTGCTAAGCAGCTGCATTTTTAACTCTTTCAATAGTATTCTCTAGCATACTGTGATTATTATAATCAGATTGAATTCTATATGTAGAAAAATCTACAGTTTCTATTCCTAAGTTATTAGTCGGTAAATGATCTGTGGAAATAATTTCTAATTGTTTACACATATTATTGCAAATGGTATGACATTTTTTACAATGTCGAATAAAATTAAACACTTTCATAAAGATTTGGGAACAATTATTTTCAGTACACACAATAATTTCGCCATCTCTAATATCGTGAAATAAACGAATATGTCTACGTAAAATTTCGGCTTGAGAAAACATTTTTTTACACTTTGGACATTTTATGACTATACTTAAATGTGAGAAAATAGCTGCTCTTTCAATTCTCGTACAGAAGCTGGGATATGCTTATCAGTAAGAGTACCAGTTTTATAAAATACAATATCTAAAAAATATCACACATTCTTGCAGAATTCAGAATAATCTATATCACAAATAAAATATATTTTAAAGCACAAGATTGCATTGATTTATTGGCACAATCCAAACCTTTCAAAACAATCGGCGCGTTAATGGCATGATTTTCTACGATAACAAATATTTGTGTTGGTCGAGATTCTTCTCCAGTGAGCAGAATAAACGGTTGTTTTCGACGTTTATCTGGGCCTAAACGGTTATTAGTAAGATAGTAATCTAAATTTGTTGCTTTCTACAGAAAAATATCAAATTTATCAATATGAAAAGTGCATAACATAAGAAATTTTTTTAATAATAAGAATAATTGCCGGTTCTACTGTCAAATATGCTACTTGTATACTTTTGTTTCTGAGAAAAATATTATAGATAAGATATCAGTATGTGATAATATATTAATTATTTGTGATAATATATTAATTTGTGATATTATATATATTAGTTTGTGATAATATATTAATTATATAGAAATTTTTAAAAAACTATAAAATTCAGTACTCACAGAAATAACATCGATGAAATGCAACTTAGAAACCTGTGGAGTTGGTTTGAGCCTGGCAGTTTCCTTTTTACCTTTTTCTTTGATTAAAAATGCCGTTTGAGGAAGAAGAAATGGAAGAAGTCGCAATGCAATTATGGTCCGATTAGAATCTATTTTTGAGAGTCATTAAAATCAACATTATTTGAAAATCTGAAGTAATAAAATGTATTTTATTAACCTTGCGCACTTAATACTAATGTAAATTTTTCAGCTGCTGTGCGACCACAGTTTTTGGCTTCAAAAAATATTCTTTCTGAAAGCAATCCGAATTTACTACAGAAAGCATCTCCTTGTTGTTGTGAATATCGTCGCACAAATTCTGCATCTATCTATAAGATAATAAAAAATCAAAAGATAATATTTTTTAAATATCTTGCTCTCAATATATTTTTTTATTCTCTCTCTCTCTCTCTCTCTCTCTCTCTCTCTCTCTCTCTCTCTCTCTCTC
>NW_022639570.1:282445-284017 GCF_010583005.1 Odontomachus brunneus
CTCTCTCTCTCTCTCTCTCTCTCTCTCTCTCTCTCTCTCTCTCTCTCTCTCTCTTCGAATAAATTGTTATACTTAACATTAATAGTAATAATCATGTGTATATTTACAATTTCTTCATCTAATAAACGAGGCCATGCGTCAAGAATTTCCGTAAGAGTATGCTTCTTGTCAAAAATAGACGTCTCTTGCAGCTGCAGTATCATGCATATATTCAATTACAACAGATTTTGGCGTAGAGAGTTTTCTTTCAACCATTGTTACATTTGCAGTACTTCTTAACTGATTGCTGTATTTTTTCTATGCCTTGTTGTCTCTTTGTCGCAATCTTTACATACTTTTCTTTTACGTGATTGTATTCCAAACGTTGTTTTATCCCCGGGACTAAGACGTTTCCTCCAGTTTTTTATTCGTTCTTCAATAAGTCCAGATGATGCACTCCCGTTCCGTCCTTCACAGAACCACTATTCCTACACAAATTTTAATTCTGTAATTATAATAAACTAAAAATTCACAAGTTTTATATAGCTTACATAGCCTCTTCTCTCGTGACCTTTCAAAGATGGAAATTCTTGTATGATTAGCTTTGTCAGACTGGCCTTACGTGCTGTACTGGGAAAAGGCCCATATTTTTCAGTGAGTGCCGAAACAAAAAGTCGATTAATTCGTTGCTTGTCACACCAACCAATCAGTTTTTTTTTCTATTAGCAAGGATAAAATATTTGGGTATTTCTTTTGCAATATTTGTTTCAGATCAAGGTTAACTACCCAGTAAGCAAAATGAGCGCAAATTGGCATCAAATTCGATCAAAAATTGATGTCAAAACCATAGCCATCTGCGTCCTCACTAGGCTACGGTTTTGACGTCAAGGCTTGATGTTGGGTAACTTGCAGCAAATTTGCAGCAAAAACCGCGCAGACATTGACGCGCATAACCTGACAGCAAATTGACGTCAAAAACCACGCAAAGCATGCGCACAAGACTTGAACTCAAATTGACATCAAAACCGGTGCAAGTGTTGAGCTAAATCAGCTGATTTAAAGAACGCAATGCGCATAGGGTTTTAAATGATTACTAACTTATATATTGTTATATTAATATAGATTTTTATATTCGGAAAGGAATGGTAATATGTAAATAAATAAATATCTATCAGAAAGAAAATGTAATTTATTATTTATGTAATTTATTATTTTTATATCGCTCTATTATATGTATGTGTTTATATTTCGTTACAAATGAGTAAATTTAATCGTCGGTCGCGTAGGAAACAGGAGTCGCTGACAACGGGAGGCGGCGGAGGCCGTGCAGGAAACAGAAGTCGCTGGCGACGGGAGGCGGCGGAGGCCGCGCAGGATCCAGGAGTCGCTGGCGACGAGAGGCAGCGAAGGTCGCGCAGGAAACAGGAGTCGCTGGCGATTGGAGGCGGCGTAGGCCATCGATTTTATACTGCTAACAGAGGCATCCACGTTTGAAAAATGGTACTGAAAAGTACCGATTTTTTTACTAATTCCAACTTCTCGCGCGATGCCAGGACGCAAGGCGCCTTTCTATCTTTTTTTTTTTTTTTTTTT
>NW_022639570.1:284033-284817 GCF_010583005.1 Odontomachus brunneus
CTTACCTGTTTTTTACCTTACCTTACCTTAACTATTCTACTTTACCATCTTGAGCATTGTTCCAGACACAGCTAAAGGCGCCTTCCTACCTGCACACAGTACATACATGGTATGAATATACAATTGTGCAAAGAAAAGTAAGGTCGTGTTCCAATATTCACTATCAGTAGTAAAAATATATAATAGTATATGCAACATAAACTATAGATATTCAGTATTGACAGTGAAAATTGGAAAGAAGAACAGTGTAAAAGTATCGACAGTAAGTGTATTAATGAAAACTTTCAACTCACACTTATTCTTGTTCGTTATTTTTTTCATCCAATATTTCTTCCTCCGATTCGTCGTTTCATGGGTTTCTCTGTTGGCCTGCATTTCTTCCACGTGGACGCGTCCTTTACCGAAGCCTTTCCTTCGTTACACGAAGAGCCTCTTGCATATGTTTTTGAAATTCTAATCTCGTCGGTTTATGAAAATGTCTGTTCTTGCACACAGCATCTGGAAAGCAAACACATGAAAAATATTTAAAATAACATACTAATAATTCTTTTAAAATATCAAGAGCAAAAATTTAATACCATATATGGCCTTTGCCAGCCGTGTATTGTAGAAAGGATGCCGTCCTGGCTCGCGGCCGAACCATGTAAAAAATCGTGTGAGCTCGTCAGATAATGCTTCCTTCAAACATAGTTGGAGAGCTTCCTTTAAACTGAAGCCCCCAACATAATGAAGATAATTAACCTGTAAAAATAACAATGCAATACAATGTACAAAGTATATATAT
>NW_022639570.1:284827-285329 GCF_010583005.1 Odontomachus brunneus
CATACTAATAATTCTTTTAAAGTATCAAGAGCAAAAATTTAATACCATATATAGCCTTTGCCAGCCGTGTATTGTAGAAAGGATGCCGTCCTGGCTCGCGGCCGAACCATGTAAAAAATCGTGTGAGCTCGTCAGATAATGCTTCCTTCAAACATAGTTGGAGAGCTTCCTTTAAACTGAAGCCCCCAACATAATGAAGATAATTAACCTGTAAAAATAACAATGCAATACAATGTACAAAGTATATATATATATATATATTTTTTATGTTGACAATAAAGCTTTTAATGTTACTTATAACTTGGGAATAACTTTCATCATCCGCATTTTGAAACTCTTCTATTTGCTCCATGGTACAAATCGGTAGTCTATGTGGCTTCTGTGGTTGAGTGTTGCTATCTTGGACGCATCTCCATATCTTTTGTACTATCTTGCTTATTTTTCTGAAAACAAAAATATCCCACTAAACGTGAAACATGGAGAAAACATTTCATATTGCTTC
>NW_022639570.1:285897-286808 GCF_010583005.1 Odontomachus brunneus
ACGCCTCTCATGTTTGGGGTGCTTGCTTATCGTGAGTCCCCACACCTCTAATGTTTGGGGTGCTTGATTATCGTGAGTCCCCTCGCCTCTCACGTTTGGGGTGCTTGATTATCGTGAGTTCCCTCGCCTCTCACGTTTGGGGTGCTTCATTATCGTGAGTCCCCTCGCCTCTCACGTTTGGGGTGCTTAATTATAACAAATGTTCAAAATGCTCCCCCTGAACGGCCTAACACTGAGCTAATCGGTTGTAAAAACTTGAGACCGCATTCCTAGTGTATTCCTGTGGTATGTATCTCGTCTCATCAACTATTCGGCGACGCAAATCATCAGGATCGTTAGGTTTGGTGATGTAGACCTTACTTTTTAAATATCCCCAAAAGAAATAGTCAAGAGGCGCCAAATCAGGTGACCGAGGTGGCCACTCGATTGGACCTCTCCTTCCTATCCATCTATTGGGGAAAAATTCGTCCAAACATCGTCGTACTTGTAAAGCGTAGTGAGATGGTTCCCCATCCTGTTGGAACCAAACATCGTTAAGGTTTGGACCAGCGATAGTTTGTATTGCCGGCACAATCTCATCTCGAAGCATATTTTCATATTTTTGAGCTGTGAGGTTGCCGTCAATAAAGAAAGGCCCAAGTATACTTTCACCTAATAGTCCAGCCCATACATTGAGTTTTTGAGGATGTTGCGAATGCGCTTCAACCATCCAATGAGGATTTTCATTATCCCAGTATCTAAAGTTATGTCGATTTACCTCACCAATCAGCGTAAAAGTCGCCTCATCCGAAAAAACAATATTGCTCGAAAATTGAGGATCTCTGGTGATTCTGTCTGTCATCAAATCGCAAAATTCTAAGCGACGATCGAAATCGTCGTCAGATAATTCCTGAACAAGGTGAACCTTATAC
>NW_022639570.1:287263-288395 GCF_010583005.1 Odontomachus brunneus
TTAGAAAACTGATCGAAATAATTTAAGGACAATCGTTAATGGTGAATGTTATATTTATAAATATTGATAAAGAACGCATTTAATAAACATAATGATGAAGGCTAATGATATAAATGTTAATGGTGTAAGTTCCAGGCAATTTATCTAGTTAGGTATGTTTATATATTTTATAACTTATAATTATTTTGTATGTAATCCAAGAAGAAGAGAATAGTCAAAATGATGTAAATTTGACTGTAAAAATTTTTTACGATATTGGCATACCATCCTCATCTGTTCAAGTTGTGAAATATACTAACTTATGCAGCGATGTTATTAATATAAATGTAAATGAAGTTCAAGCCAAATGTTTTAGAATGCCATTTTGGAACTATAGTTTATCAGATGATAGTGATAATGATGATAATGAAAACTTTTTATTTTCCGAAATTAACACTTATATTGTTGCTACATTAATCCATTGGGAATATAGTTCTTTATAATGTTTTAAATAAACTTTTTGAAGTCAACAATTTTTTTAATGAGTGGAATAGGCCTACCGGGGAAACCACTATAAAAAAAGCGCGCCATGCTATCTACCCCAAAGGGTGGTGGGGAAACGATAGCGCTCTTATCTCTGGTCTACATTCAGTTTTATGGTAATTATGGATTTAAGCTGTAATTCTTGTTTTAAGCTTTAACGTTGCTTCAAGCTTTATGGCCGGTATTCATAGTCGAGTCTTATTTTTAAGACTGTCTTAAGTTCATCTTCAGATACTCCGTAGCCAATGAAATGATCCATTCATCATCTGAAGATAAATTTAAGATGGTCTTAAATATAAGATCTGACTATGAATACCGGCCTAAGTCTTAGTAAATATTCTTAGAACAAGTCTGTCTACAATACGTACTGTCAATATCATTCATTATTTCAGTTTATATCCTTTTCATATCTGTATATAGTTATCTCTTATTTCGACAGCTACCTAGTATCTGGTGACAACCTCAAATACGTATATAATACACGCGTTTTTCAAGACAATTTTCTATTAGTTTATTTCTTAAAAATATACAATTCAATGGCACTCGAGTATAAAAACCCAGAAAGATAATCACTGTAAAGGTCCTACACACTATTGGAAATAATAAATTA
>NW_022639570.1:288409-294709 GCF_010583005.1 Odontomachus brunneus
TAAATTTAAGATGGTCTTAAAAATAATATCTGACTATGAATACCGGCCTAAGTCTTAGTAAATATTCTTAGAACAAGTCTGTCTACAATACGTACTGTCAATATCATTCATTATTTCAGTTTATATCCTTTTCATATCTGTATATAGTTATCTCTTATTTTGACAGCTACCTAGTATCTGGTGACAACCTCAAATACGTATATAATACACGCGTTTTTCAAGACAATTTTCTATTAGTTTATTTCTTAAAAATATACAATTCAATGGCACTCGAGTATAAAAACCCAGAAAGATAATCACTGTAAAGGTCCTACACACTATTGGAAATAATAAATTATATATTCTCTTTTTGATATATATTTATTTGTATAAATATTGCCATTCCTTTCCCAACATAAAAATCGGTATTAATATATATTAAAACATATGTCAATATGTAGGTTAAATATCATTGAAAACTCAACGCTCATCGCGTTCTTCAAATCAGCTGATTTAGCTCAACACTTGCAGCGGTTTTGATGTCAATTTGCGCTCAGGTCTTGTGCGCATGCTCTGCGCGGTTTTTGGCGTCAATTTGTAGTCAAGTTATGCGCGTCAATGCTACGCGGTTTTTGCTGAAAATTTGCTGCAAGTTACCCGACATCGAGCCTTGTTGCTTACTTGATGGCAATTTGGCAACAAAATTTGATAAATCAATTCTTGCAGCAAATTTGTAATTTCCTATTTGACATCAACAATTGATATCAAACCTTGCTCGAAATTTGTTAGTTCAGGTTTGGCTATCTGGGTAAATCAAAAGATATATGTGCAGTAGAAGGACAAGAATAAGATCAGATGGTGCAAATGAACTTGATTCGGATACACTTGAGAGATCAGTATTGTCACTGGAAGCAGTAAATACAGATTGTGTCATTTCGAGTAGCACTTTTTCCAGTGAGGATTTGTATTCAGCTAATAGCTTTACAAACTTCAATCGTGGACCAGCTGCTGGAATAAGAACCTTCATCGTATCCATGTCTAATAATTTAAATGATTCTTGATCGATTTGTTCTCCTGTCAAGGAAAATTAACTTAAGAATATAATAACTAAAAACATTTCATTACTATGATATATGATATTACAGTGACACAGCTGATCCTGTGATGTACTGATATAATCAAACATGGGGAATAGTTACAATAAAAAAAATTGTACATTAGTACAATACGATAGATGTACGATAGTAATATTAAGTAAACTATTAATTGTAGTAGCATAACATAAAATATAACAACTCACAAAATATCGATATTGCTAAACATATTTTATGATACTTACGACGAAAATTGTCTATAAAATCTCCAAATCCCCATTCTTGGAGCTTTTTATCACAAAATTTGTGATATTGGCTCACGAATACGTGACGTCGAGACTATTTCGTACACCAATCCTCGCAGATTTCCGTTCGCGAATATGCGACAGGAGTCACTCCGCCGTCGGCTCACGAATTCGTGACGCGGAAGCGTCACTAAATACTGTAATCCGTAAGATTCCACGGCCATCGAAGATCCTAGAATCAATCCATCGAAAGGGCGCTTTAACGCGAACTTCATATCGTCAACCGGATCTCGACTTCGCTTTAACACGAGCGAAAGCACACCGTTATCGAGTCGCAGCGAACTCATTTCCGTAGCATTGAAGCCTCACTCCGTGCAGCGCAGTTTCGACACCATGTCATACTAATCCGCGACAGGATCACACCGCCGTCGACTCGCAAGGACGCGAGTCGGCCTCCGAATTACTAGAGACCGCACTCGGCCAGCGAGATCGGGATCACTCCTCCCCCGCGGCGCACAGGTGCGTCCGCGACACCGTATCTACCGCATCTGTGATCTCGCATGAACGAGCCGGCCTCGTTCAACAGCTAAGGCAGCAAAGCCAACTAAGGTTCCGCGCACAAAGACGGACTGCCGCAGCAGCATCCGTTTGCACACCGAATCTCCGATATTAAAGACATCATTGTATCCGAGGTACCGCAACCGAGGCGATACACCGAACGCAGCTCCGTGGAAATACCGCGCTGTATCGAATAGCAACTGATAAAAATAATTGTCAACCGAAATTTGAAGAGTTTCGAGAAGCTGAGATCGTCAATAGATGGATTTACGACGCGACAACACCGTCCGCGTTCCGCGCATCGCGAACAGCATCTCGCGGCCATCACCTAAACAAAATTTCTGAAAGCTTGTATACAATCGATCGAAAATCAACAGCGTCGACATCAAACATCTGATTTAATGTATCGCAGCAGCTGATTTTAAATATACAAATAAGTTTATTTTGATTCTATTGTTTCAACATTGTTCCGCTTCCTACGAACCCGAACCGACGAAAGTAAGCCGGAACGCGACGCATCGCGGTTATATAAGAACAAATAAATGACTTCTTTACAAGAAAAAATTAGTTTTTTTAATGTAAAAACTGTGTTTAAATATTTGCTTGTTTTAAAAGTAAATAAAATATATTTAAAAGTAATGAAATATAAACAAATCATTATAAATCTAAATAAATTATTTTATAATATTAAATGTATCTTTTTTCTGTTTCAAATTAAAGTTTCTTTTATTATCAGAAAAAAATTTATTTAAATTTACAAAGTGATTCATTTGTATTTTATTTACTTTTAAAACAAATAAATATTTTTTAAATATACTATATTACTTTTTACTTTTAACACAAAACATGTGTTAAAAAAAACAACTACATCTAATCAACCCATTTTTGTGGTTGAATTGCTTAGTCAAAGTAAACAGCGCCACTATCCAATAAAATAAATGAGTAGCGGTGACGTTGCTATGGACGATAACAAGCCGTGTAGAAAATACTGCCAAATAACCGCGTTGTATATTTCAAAGAGTGCCATAAAGTGTTATTTAATTTGTGATAGAAGAAGAGTGCTAATTTGTGAAAGAAGAAAAGAAGAAAGCGATATCCTTCATAGTAAGTAAAAATTGATTTTCTGTAGTGACCTATGATGAATGTTGATGAAAATGACATTAGAGAGATATCGATGTTAAGTTTGTTTATTTAGGTTAGGTTATTTAGGTCATGTAGTGTTATAGAAACTATAACTTAAATAATAAGCAGAAATAACCTAACATCGATAGCTAATATCGTTTTCATCGTCCAATAAATTTATAAATTGTATTGTAAAATTGTACTCATTGAATAATCGAGCAGCAAACGACTAACAAACGCAAATATTTGGACATTCATTTGCAACAATAATGCCAGAAACAGGCCGCGTAATATCGAAAAACGGATGGTAAGGGATGCATACAAAAGACGAGCCACGTATATATTATACATGTCATTCGTAGCAATACTGATTTGTTTGTGTCTTGAACTGTATCGAACAATCATATTCGTTTAGATATAATGTTCGTCTTGATAACGAACATTTGCATTAATTATTCGTTATTTATTCATTATTCGTTTGCTTAATAAATACCCAGCCACACATTGTCATTTGTTATGTACTTCTTTTCAATCAGATTGTTTGGCAGATAATGGCTGAAGCCAATATCACAAATTTTGTGATAAAAAGCTCCAAGAATGGGGATTTGAAGATTTTATAGACAATTTTCGTCGTAAGTGTCATAAAATATGTTTAGCAATATCGATATTTTGTGAGTTGTTATATTCCTGTCGCGTATTCGCGAACGGGAATCCCCACCAGGAACGGTATTCGGAACAGAGTTGGTATCACGTATTCGTGAACCGACGGCGGAGTGACGGCTGTCGCGTATTCGCGAACAGAAGTCCACCAGGAACAGTATTCAAGAAGATAGTGCAAGTAATCTTACTCGGTATCGGAAGTTCGGATCTCTCTAGAACTCGGAGTTTCAAGAGCGGATCGGATTCTGATTCCGATCTCACGAAAGAGCGAATGATCGGAATCTGATCTCGACCTAAAATTCGCGGCGTTTTATATTTGCGAATCTTGTTTGATTCGCTATGTACCGCGGATATTCGGCGGTCTCGTTTATTTTTTTTGAGGACACGTTGTTCTCTTACGTTTCTTTTCGCGGTCTTATACGTTTATCGACGTGTTTCGTAACGATCTAATGTCGTTACAAAATCATAGAAATAATTTCTCTTTATCTAGAAATTCATAATTTTACATCTCATGTTATAAATAAAAAATATTAATTATATTTATTACATGTGTTCTAAAATCTAACAAATATTTTTTAAGTTACGAAATTATATTTAACAAAATATATTTCTTTAATTTAAAAAAATTTTTCGGTGTACATTACCAATTTAAGTTTCGAATTTTTTATTTTTTAGTTTAATAGTTATAAATTACATTTATTTTTTTCATGTATAATAATTGTTAATAGAAACATTTACAAAATATTATTACATATATTTATGAAAAGAATGAAACGGATATAAAGAGCCAAATTACGGATGTTATGTGTTTAATAAAATTAATAAATACAAATTGAATACGTTTCGACCATTTGGATGTGATCCTCTTCAGTTTATAAATTCAAATACACTT
Source organism: Odontomachus brunneus (assembly GCF_010583005.1). Taxonomy (NCBI): domain Eukaryota; kingdom Metazoa; phylum Arthropoda; class Insecta; order Hymenoptera; family Formicidae; genus Odontomachus; species Odontomachus brunneus. The sequence continues at coordinate 292,960 of NW_022639570.1, forward strand.
ATATAGTACAACTAAGTTAAAGGAGTTGTGTTCATGACGCACATCGCACTCCAATCCTTACATCAATGTTTGTCGACTAAACCAATCACAATGCAAAACACAACTAATTATTACGTTACAAGAATTGTCAACTCATGAATATATATACAATATGATCATACTAGAGATGTAATGGAAAAAGAGCTCCCGGGCCCAACCGATCGTGTGCAGACGCATGGAGATAAACACTTTCACATAACAAATGTGATGATAAATATTTGACGCTGGCACATAAGATGGAATCAGGAAATCGAATCAAACAAGGCAACAAAATATTTACTCTTTATTTATTATAAATATTTAGTCTATATTTTAATATTTTGAATAAAGATTTTGATACTTTTTCCCTTTATATTCCTAAAATATTTATAAAATGTTACTAGAAAAATTTTTTTTTTACTATAAATATTGCATAAAACCCAGATAGCCAAATCTGCACGAGTAGATTTTACGCAGAGTCTGTCAACAGTGTCTGTTGACAGAATGGCAACAGACTGCACACAGAAACTGTTTTATCAGTCTCTGACGACAGATTGGTGACAGACTGCGTGCAGAGTCTGACGACAGACTTAGATAGCAAATTGATGGCAGACTGCGCGCAGAGCCTGCCGACAGACTTTGACGGCAGATAGGTGGCAGACTGCGCACAGAGCCTGTCGACAGACACTGACGGCAGATTGCGCGCAGATTCTGTTTCCTAGATAGGCTATTCAATTCTATCAAGGGCCATATGTGCACTATTAAATGGGGCAGTTTCACATACACACCATGTAAAACTGCTGCAGAAGAGTCAAGATAATTATATTGTGCAATAATTGTACACATATACACAATAAAAAACAATTTTTACTTTTTAAAATTGTATTACATATTTTTTTATAAACAAGCAATAATAATAGAGAAATAACAAGTACAAATATAAAATAGTACAACGGTTAAATGGCCATTTAAAGGCGTATATACATATGCCATCCCTGATAAAAATTGTTTTCATAATTTTTCATACAATTTCTCATATTATTATTTTTTTAATGCGATCCGATATGGATCGTCGACGAACACGAGGAAACGGGAACCTCACGATAAAAACGCAGTGCTTCCTGAGTCCACTCCGGCGTCCAGCGCTCGAACGCGACACGAGAAGTCGAACGCTTAGAGAACGGAGCGACACGCAAACGATAAGCGTGAAGTCGAGGCACGAGAGGAGCATCGACTTGATCGAGAATGAGGGCAAGCCGGCGCCCTGGTCAAGCGGCAAAGATATCGCGACGCAGTTCTCCCACGAGGATCTTCCACGCGCACGGCCGTGTTGGATCGCCCCGCGGATGGAGAGAATGACCGAACGACGAAGGTAAGGTCCCGTCGGACGTCGCGAGAGGAGCACTTCCGAACTCGAGGCGACGGCAAAGCCGCCGAACGTTTCGCAGCAAGGACAACGGAACTCCGCGCGAATCGGTTCACGAACTTGACGATGAGCGACTCCGAAAGTTAGCGCGGAGGCAGCTTCGCGCTGAACTTGAGCCCGAGAGATCGGCGACCGCAGACCGACCCGGGAGAGCGAGCCGGCTTACTAGAGTCTTGAACGAACTCGGTGCGAAGACGTTAACGCGAAAAAGGGTCTCGCGACTGATGTACGGGGTCGTACTTATAGGTTTTTTGAATGTGATCTGGAGCGAGCGGATTGGACCACAGGAAGCAGAAAAAACGTGAC
>NW_022639570.1:294719-294894 GCF_010583005.1 Odontomachus brunneus
CCTCGCGTCGCGAGCCAGCGGCTCGCTAGCCGCGCGACGACGCGATCGCACGTGATCCTCACGTGCCACCAAAACGCGTGAGAGGACGAACGAAGTCGATGTTATTACCGATTGTAATCATCGACAACCGTCCTTTCGCAAATGCTTCGAACCGAGTGGTTCTCGAGGTAACGAG
>NW_022639570.1:295017-308846 GCF_010583005.1 Odontomachus brunneus
TGTGATCTGGAGCGAGCGGATTGGACCACAGGAAGCAGAAAAAACGTGACGACTCGCGACCAGCGCGAGTCTACCGCGGAGCTGAGGCTTTTTTTTTCATCTCAGTATGCGAGCGTCTCGCGGCGTGTGCCGCCCGCCGATTCGCGCAATCGGTGTTTAGCCTCTCGTTGTCATAGCACTAGGTTTGTTCTTTCGACCTGAACTGGCTGCACTAGTTCACGAAGTTTGCACTAATGCGTTCTTTCGATCAGAACAGTGCAAGAAAATGTGTTCTTTCGAACAGTGCAGGCTGAACTAGTGCAGCGAGTTCAGTGAACTGACTGCCCTAGGTCTGGAGGTAGAGCAAGCAGTGCAGGGCAGCTAACCGAAAAAATTTAAATTTGTATCTATAACCTGTAAAATCGGTATACCTAGTTGACATTACGTAGAAGAAATAATCCGACGACGGAATCTATAAACAGTAAGTAAATACTTAAATATATAATAAATATATAATGTAGATAAATATATAATAAATATATAATGTAGAATGACATAAAAGAAGTATTTAGAATGTTATCCAAACAGCACAAAATATCCGAAAGACATCCTGGGAAGGCTCTTGGACGTTTTTTCGGAGGGATTTGTTGTATGGGTATCCAACACAAAACAGTTTTTAAAAGAAATAGGATTGTTCAACAAAACATAAAATGCTATAAGTGCGAAAACATGACCATAAATTGCTCTATGTTATTTAATCCAGCCATGTTGTCCGCCATCTTACACTGCTCTAACTTGCTCTTACCCGTTCTTTTCAGACCCATATGTATCTTTGCACTGGTCTGCACTATCTTGAACTTTCTTCAACTAGTACAGTTCCAGTGCAGCCCTAGGTCAGGTCGAAAGAACAAACCTACTGCCTCGCGTCGCGAGCCAGCGGCTCGCTAGCCGCGCGACGACGCGATCGCACGTGATCCTCACGTGCCACCAAAACGCGTGAGAGGACGAACGAAGTCGATGTTATTACCGATTGTAATCATCGACAACCGTCCTTTCGCAAATACTTCGAACCGAGTGGTTCTCGAGGTAACGAGAACCATCCGTTTCGTTCGAATCTCGAACAATCTCACCAGAGAAAATCTTAAAAATTATGAAAAAATAATATAGAAAAACTTTTTTTTTTATTGTATTTTACGAATATTTATGAGTATATATGAGAAAGCGCTCATTCTATGAGTAATTATGAAAAATCATAAGAAAATTTTCTACTCAAAATTTAATTGAAGAACCTACGAAACGACAGGATCTGCGCGCAATCTGCCACCAGTCTGTCGTCAGAGTCTGTTCGCAGACCCTGTCAACAGTCTGACGGCAGATTTGGGACGCAGATGTCTACGGATCTGTTGACAGATCCTGCTCGAATTTGACAGATCCTGTCGCGTCTGACGTCAATCTGCGCGCAGATTGCTTATTGGGAATATTTAATCTATATTTTAATAATATTTTGAACAAAGATTTTGATACTTTTTTCCTTTATGTACCTAAAATATTTTTAAAAGATAATTTTACATAAATATTTACGAATCTTTATCATAAATATTGTGTGCTGTCTGGGTAGTATGCCGGTAATCACAGATTTCACTACCTTTCACTAACCAGAAGTTATTAAAGCATGTATTATATCATAAACAATATGCAATACATAAACTCGATGAATATTCTAAAATGGTTTGGAACGAGTATTCTGAAATCGTTTTCGAAGAATATTCCACAAACATTCTCGACAAATATTCTATACACTTTCGAAGAATATTCTTAGCATGTTCTTTTTCATTATGAAAATATGATTCTAATATTCTACGTATATTTATTGAACATTCCATTTGAATATTCTGAAATTGAAAACATTCGCATTCCATAAGAATATTCATAGAACATTATGTGCTATATGGGGACGCTCGAAGGCAAGTCTTTTCGACTTCTTCCGACTCTCCTTAATCGCTTGGACCCCACGTCATCCTACGGGGCCGCTAGATAGTGGGTCATAGGCGACGAAACCCGCGGGCTCCATGTCGTGAAGACCAGTGTTGCCAACTTAGCACTTTTCCTGCTAGATATAGCCTTTTTCCTTTTTATTTAGCTCGGAAAAATTGTCTGTAGCACTTTAGCATTTTGTTTGGAACTTTTTATACAGGTAACGAAGTGCTAGCTAGCTTTTTAAGCTCGCAGCACATGATATCTATTTTCATACTAAGGCATTTCGAAATTCACTGCCAGTACTGAAAATCTATAGTTTGTTACGTATATTATAGAATTTCAGCAGTGGCAGTGAACTTCGGAATGCAGCTTAAATATTGTGAGATCTAGTAATATACTAGAAATGCACCAATCAGAACTTAGAATTTCGTCTCCTGTGTACAACCAACATAGGCTGCGTTCCGATTTTTTATATTTATTGCCAGTATTGAAAACCTATAGTTTATGTAACGTATAGTATTTTTTAATACTATCAGTGAATATCGGAACAAAGCCATATTTTCACAGATAAAGGCTGATATTACATATATCGTACAAGCTTTTCGGATATGTTCATTGGTTGGCGAATAAAATATTTTTAAGTTCTCTGTTCGTCAACCAATCAACGTATGCGAAAAGCTTGTCGTACGACACATGTAATATCAGCCAAACGCAGATCGATTTTCATATTTTATAACCTGAAATGATCTTGTATTTTCCGTTACTTAAAACTAAATACGTGAAATCGTTACACAAAACTGGCATATCGTGAGTTTAGATGCATTGCAACAAATTGAGAAAGAAGAGAGAAGGAGACACGAATATATTTCCTATTCTTCTGATACAAACATATAATTAAACTATAAGTGACACACAGAGTAACTAAGTAATAAATATAAAAGTATAATTATGCAGTTCTTTTACAATAATCGTTGTTTTAAAAATGGAAAAAATATGGCATTTTCAATACTCGCAAAGATTTAGAAAAAAGTGGTTAATTCAAAATATTTTTGCAACATGGTTTTTGGAATGTCCTGCCGATGCTTCGAAAGCTCTTTGCAAATATTGTAGATGTAAATTGAAGGCAAAACTATCTGTTTTAATGCACCATGCGAAAACAAAGAAGCATATCAAAACTATAGAATCTTTTTTGTCGTCCAGATTTCGTCAATCAACATTGAATGTCCTAGCAAAGATCCTAAAAAATTCTATTGCAAAAGCAAAATTAGCTATATTTGTTTGTAACCATTCTGCTATATTGTCGATTGATCATCTTGGTATAAAAATGTGTTTAATGAATTTTTGGCTGCTAATCACTTAAAACTTCATCGAACTAAGTGCAATGGCATAATACAATGTGTATTATATCCACATTTTCAACAGGACTTATTGCAATCAATTAATTCAGAATCAGGTTTTCATAAATATTGCTTATTTCTAGACGAATCCACAAGTATCGCTGAAAAAAAAAACTGCTAGCTGTTGGCATTAATTATTTCGATACAAATAAAGGAGAAATTGTATATATATTTTGACGTTAACAGAATTAAATTTATGTGATGCGAAGTCTTGCTGTTACAGTCAAAGAAACATTAAATAATAATGAATTGCCTTTAAACAATATAGTTGGTATTGCAACCGATAATTGTAATACTATGATTGGTGTAAACAACAGCTTTTACCAAAAGTTAAAGGAAGATGTTCCAAATTTAATTTTGGTCAAGTGTGTTTGCCATTCACTACAATTGGCAGTACCTTATGTAACACATTACCTCGTGCATTAAAATATTTAATTTTTGAAACCCATAACTGGTTTTCGCGATCATCTACTAGACAATCTTATAATAATCAATTATATAAAACTATCAATTTTCTGGAAAAAGAACCAAAGAAAATTGTACAAGTTGCTAATACAAGATGACTTTCAATTGAGTCTGCAATATCTTCAATTTTAGAATTGAAAGTTCATTTCGAAGTTGTGCGAACTTTAGAACAATGTTACAATGCAGAAATCTTGTATAACATGTATAAAGATGAGATAAATTTATTACACTAGATGAGATAAACTTATTATTTTTAAAATTACATAACGTTTAACAAGTAAATAAAGTTTTTGAAGCTAATAATGTAGATCCGTTGAAATTATTTAATAATCTTATTTTATTAATTGGTCGTATTAGCAAAATAATAATACTTCCGTCTTCTAAAATAATTTCTAGATCGTAACCCTTATTTGAGTTTTGAATTTGAAAATAAAATGCAGTGTCTCAAAGAAGAGAACAAAATTAGCATCGAGAACGAGAAAAATGTAAGAAACAGATGTAAAAATGTTTTATTGTCTTTGTATAAACAAATAAAACAGAGATTACCAGATAATATTTACATTTTAGAAAAAATTAACTTATTTTCTGTTGAAAATATACTCATACATCACAGATTACCAATTACACCTTTGTTGATTGAATTGAATATTAATCCTTTAAAGATTTCGGAAATTGAAATTGAATATAATAAAATTCACTTAATTGAGTGGAAAGAAATACACCATACTGTACATTTTTTTAGCAGAAGTTTAAAAGTACCGAGACGCTATAGGTGAAAATCCTTTCAAAAATATTGCTGAAATAGCTTTATTATTTTTTATGCTTCCAGTATCAAATGCAAAAGTTGAACGTATATTCAGTCAACTCAATTTAGTAAAAAATAAAACAAGAAATAAGTTAAGTCTTTCTATGGTAAATTCAATATTATGTGTACTATATGGTTTAAAAAGACACGGTAATTGCTGTTATGATTGAGTTATCGGAAAAAATATTAAATCTTATCGGTACAAATAAAGCTTATCCCCAAAAATACGACGCTTTTGAAATAAATGATTTAATAAATGTTTTAATTAGTTTTCTTTATTTGTCTTGGTTCTTTCGTTCGTTCATTTCGCTCTCAATAATATAATAAATTGTATTTTATTTTATGTTCGTAATGTTTTTTTATGCGCAATATTTAATTTTTGTTCATTATATTGTATTCTATGTGATATAGTATGTTATATTTATTTAGTTTTTTAAATATTGTTGTAAAATTTGTGCAATACTCATGTGCAATTTTGGGTGCGTTCAGGAAGACGCTATTTATGTCATTTAGCGCTGAAAATCTTAAGCATACGTTACGTATACTATAGTTTTGTATCCTATAGTCTTGTAGCGCAAATAGTGTCTCTCTGAATCAGGCCTTGAAGAGAAGACATTTTTTATTTAAAAAGTAAATATATTTAATTGTAATTTAACATACGGCTTTTTTCTAACATTTTTTAAAATACCCCACAAAAATATAGCACTTATTTGGTATTTTTTTGAGTACTGTCTAGCACTTCTTTTCATCAAGAGTTGGCAACACTGGTGAAGACATCAATCTACGTCTAGTTAAACAAACCAACCGCTCTCCATCTCGGTCCGTTCGAAACAGAAACAAATAATCATACAGAATGTAAATAGAAATAGAAAATGTGATAACTTTTTAACTGCTACTGATATATATATATATATGTGTGTGTGTGTGTGTGTGTGTGTGTGTGTGTGTGTGTGTGTGTGTGTGTGTGTGTGTGCGTGCGTGCGTGTGTGTGTTTAAGAAAATGTGCGAACTATTAAAAAGTTAAGTTGAAGCTTTTATTGTTATTTTAAATTCTCCGAAGACTAATGAAATTTAATTTCTTTCTATATCTAGAGCACAAAAACTAGACGTTTTCGGCTGCCTGTACGCTCAAATGTTTCGAAAATTATAATATATTATATATATTGTGTTGGTGCAAGGCTTTATACAAGTAACTATATTCTTATTAAGATATCTTCGTTATTTAAATTTCGGAAAATCCTTTCACAAGCATATTTTACATTCATTTATACAAGGCGTTCAACGTAACAGTTAACACAATTTTTTAGACATTTCCGACGATTTAAGGAAAAGGTTGCAAGGTGAATTTTAAACTTTGTGCAGGCTGCAGCTTGCAGTAACAAAAGATAAAAAATATTTTTTGGTAAAACTTTACAATAACAGACCTAGCACCTATGACCTTGACCTTCATATATATAATAGAGATCACCTTCCTGAGTAACCTTCAAATGGTTCAAGTCGTCACTCGTCTGTTAAAAAGTTATTAATAAAAAAAATTTGAAAAATATATTTTAATTTTTCGATACTATGCACTATTAACGAAGCAAAGTGCGATATATATGTGTTATATATTTTAGTAGTAATTTTTCGTGGAAAGTCGAGGACATACATGTGGAACAAAATAATTGTAAACTTTCTTTTGGACTGTGAGCATGAGAAGATTGTAGCCTTTGTTTTCGTAATTTTAGTGTACACAGTATACATTGAAATATGGTAAACAATACATGTGGTAAACAATATGCGCGAGGAAGAGGCGGAGCACACCCCCTCGCACCCGTTGCTCAAAAAAACTAATCCTAACCTAACCCACCTGTTGAAATATCGTAAAACATACATATATATGCGCAACCAATCTTTTACGTTTTTATACATAATTTGTCAATGAAAAATAATATAAGAATACAAATGTAGATACTGTTTGCGATATTTTAATGTACACTATGAGTTTATAAAAAATCAAAGTTAAATTTTTTTAAATAACACTATTGTACTTTTTTTACATAATATTATAGAAAATTTTAAAATAAATTCAACGCACTATTACAAATATCACTTTTGTTAATATTTAATATCAAATATGCAGCATTATTTTAAATAACAATATTTATAAACAAACTGCGCGTCTCACTGCTATCTTAAGAATACTTTTGGAAATCGTGTTATAAGTACACATGGACCAGTCCAATAACCTCCTTGTTCATATTTATTTCTAATAAATTTTTTTATAGGGATATCTGATAGCTTTTGTCTATCAAATATCAATTAAAAATGTTCAAAATTCTCGAGAAAAAAATAATTACAGCTTGTTTAGATCCAAATAGCATGATAACTGCTACTCACAATTTATTAAAAAGAGCAGAATTTTGTGTTGCAGAAGTAAGCAAGCAATTTGAATATTTGTTTTCATAAATTGGAATTTTTCTATTGTTTTACTATTATTGTTTTACTATTATTGTTAATAAAAGTAACATTTATGATAGTGTATTGAACTCATCTTAAAGTCCTCTACAAGATTATGTAAATAAAGTGTACAGAACCATTTAAAAAATTGAAGGTAACCTTGATTTTTTTAATGAAAAAAGAGTATTACTTTTTGTTATTGCAAGTTATAGTCTCCACAAAGCAGTTGAAAATACCTTGTAACTTTTTTCTTAAACTGTCAAAAGTGTTTAAAAGATCATTTTAAACCAAACCGTTATACTGAACATCCTGTATATTAAAAAATACAAAAAACAACAAAAAATTAATGTTTTTAAAATTACAAAGGTAAATGAAGAATACTGATTTTTCCTACAAAGTTTACGTCGTATTGGTTACACAGAATTACAGACATTCTTACATACAAAAATAATGCAATAATGGATTAGAGTATTGCTCAATCTGTGATGAAAACAAAAATTTTTTTAATTGACGTCTCGAGCTGTCAGTTAACAAATATTTACTTGATATAAAAGTTCTGTAACTTGTATATATAGCACGTATTTGTTCCGCTAATGGAAATTTCAAAGAACATTTCTGTATCTTTACAACTGAATGTAGAAACTGAAAAGTATACGAAAAGTTTGTAGAAAAATTTCTATTTATACATAATTATGTTTTCTGCTAGCACGATAAAACAAAGCAGTACATATTTATATAAGATCTATATGTACATACAAAAAATACGAAATGATTACCTGATCATGTTCATGACAATCTCCTCTACGTTATCGACATTTTTCAAATTCGTCATCCATGGATGCTTCGGCATCCCTTTAAGCTTTAGAACAATCTGCGAAAATTACTGTGGACGTCATGTTGAAAACAAAATAACACGCAACATTCGAAGGCGACTGTACGAAAAACGATATTGAGAAAACGAATATGACGTCGAGAAAACGATATTGACCGTCGCGAATCGTTATTATTGTTATTACCTGTACAAAGAGCCCAACTTTTCGTCGCGCGTTCACTTTTAGTCGCGCGATTTCCACGTGCAACGGCTGATAGGTACTATATTTTTGATTGCTCTCTATGCGCCTTAAATCACAGTGCTTCGCGGCACGTAAACGGGACGATTCATTGACGTGTAACCCCGGGCTACGGCTCTTCGTGTTTCGAAAGGATGGACGGACGAACGGACGGACGGGAATCCCCGTGGGTGGTACCAGCCTGTGCAAAGCGTGTCTCGCGGACGTTCGATGCCCCCCCGGGAGGATTTTCATTCTTTCTCGCCGCCGGTTTCTTCCGCGGCTCATCCCGTCTCACGCCGCTTTTGCAAGACGGGCAATTTTTCGCGGGAAAATTCGCGACGCGCGCCAACCCCTATCTGCCACTTCTCTCCTCGTTCCCGTTCTTGGGATGAATTTTCTTGCGCCCGAAGTTCGTCAGTGAATCGCACTCTCCGCGTATTTGTCATCCAGATCTACTCAGAACACTCGTAAAACATGATGTATGGTAACAATAGATAAACGAAAGTACTTTCATCTTATATTCGAACGGATATCGATAAAGACTTCGATCTTTTCAAATGCTGTTAATTTGATTTTACTTGGAGAGAAATCCTATTACAGTAATAGCTGTCGCAAAACGGAGAATCTCTCTTATTTTACAAGGAGATAAGCGCGATGATTTTCTCGACGTAAAAGTTCGTCAACACTTTGTGCTTTCGTCAACACTTTGTGCTCTCTACTTTGACGTGGCGTTCGGCGATAATTTTTCTTGCACGCTCCTATCCCATTATCCTTTGTATCTTCCAACGAAAATCTTCTATTTCAATTTATCCTTTAAGCCCACAGCTATTAATCATTGATTGTTATTGCATGTTGAGAAATTAAATAATATTCTTGATAACCGCAACGACTCACTCTCCGCGCTTTTCCAGGAGAAAATGAAGACAATTGGCGCACTCATACGCTTAAACCTGATAGGAACACCAAACGCCTCTCGGATATATTAATGTAAATTTCCCTCTAATTTATTTACAAAAACTCCGCTTAAATGATGCATGAAAGCTACATTGAAAACAAGGAAACACTGATGATAACTTACAATATACTAGCTTGCTTAATATTATAACTTATTTAATATTATAAACTTAATATTATAACATACAATAAGTGATTTCACAAACTTTTAGTCAATTTCTATAATCATCCAATACATAATATGAGCGTGTTTAGTATTTAGAAAGTTTGAAATTTCAAAAAAACTATTTTAAGTTTTTTTACATTTTCGGGTATTGTGATTTCTTTAAACATATTTTCTGGTTTATTAAATTAATAAATTCGAAAAGTTAAGGTTAGAAGAATAGAAAAAATTGATACGAACGGTCTGAAGGCCGGCAACATATATTCGGGTACAAAGGCCGTGGCCGGTTTTCATATGGTAGGATGTCCCCAGCGATATCAAGCTCATTTTTACCCAAATTGCATCATGATCCAACATTAAATTTGTCATGTCAACTTCTGGAATCACGTGGTTCCGGAGTTATGTCGTCAAGCTCAAAAATCGAAAAGAATTTTTTTCTTCGAAACGAGAAAACCCATTGCTTTTAAAAAAAATATGAAAAGTAAAATACCTTAGGGAGGTTCAAACAAGTATGGTTTTGATTCGGGCACATATAGGGTGTCCAAAAAAAATATTTCAATTTTCGAAATACGATTTTTTCAATACCTTGTAGAGTCATCACCATTATATTTCATATACAACATCATTACATACTCATGTATAATATTTATTTTAACGGAGATAATCGTGACGATATAACATGGTTAAAAATACAAAAAACTAAAAATTTGGTAGACAATGCTAATTAATACACAGATATTTTGGTCTTTTCTGCATCCAATTAAGATTAATTTGTATTTGCATTAACAGACCTTCATAATCAGTATGTGTTCCGTACGAACAGTGCTAGTTGTACGGACAGAGTACGGCGGGCGGCAGCGTCTCAAGCGCTGCAGTACTCACAAGCGTTTGCCTCCCGACGAAGCTTCGCGCCGTCGCCGCAACGTGACGACGGCTTCTGTCAGACCATCACTCGCAGTCAAATCCCGCCTCGACAGCTATATTAGCCAGCACGAGCGACGGCTCGTGGTCTTTTCTGAGTGTTCTGCTTCGCAGCACGTTGGGCCGCTCCTCGTTTGGACAACTGTCACAGCGAGGATTTTGTATCCCCTCATTTCCTCAACATTTAGAGTGCCTTTTCAAAGTGCACGTTGGACCGTCCTCAACTTCTCACTACACTTTTATTTTAGTATTAGTGAATATTTCACCGGGAACAGTATCTCTGGTGATAAATACAAAATATTTCAGTATTAAATACTATGTACTTAAAACAAATAATTGTTTGTTGCAGGGGACACTAGCATCTCCTGCTGGGCCAAGACGAACACAAGACTTTTCGACGTGTAGGCAAGAAATATAATTAACATTTGAACGAACCATTTTTGCGTATACGAATATTTTTTTCGATAAATATTCTCAAAATATCGCGATCACACTTCTAAAATAATAAAAATAAACGAATTGTTGGATATCTATAAATAATATCCTCCCGATTTTAAAGAAACTAGAACATTATAGACGCACGCTATTTAGCATCTTTATTATTTCAATGACCTTTTAAATTACCTTATAAAATTACCTTATTCTTATCCTTATTTTTGCCTAAATAATATGCTTCTCTCTTTATCTGCCCTTTCTTTTTCCTCTTTCTCCTCTATCCTTCTATTCTCTATTCTTCTATTCTTATAATTTATATCTCTTCTGTATTCTTTTCTTCATGAGCTAACCAACGCGATGACAGTTATTTGCCTGATAATTTGACAGGCGCAAACGACACGAAGCAAGCCGCAGCCCACATGAAGTGAGCTAAGCGAGAAAACCAATCAGCATCACGGAAAAGCGGCAACAATTAAATCTCAAAGCCTTTTTTAGAGCGGATTTAGAGTTGTCTCATTATCGTAGATAATCCTAAAACGCAACCATTTAAAAAAATATTAATAAATATACAAACTATTTCCCATACAAATATAAACCACATGCATTCTGTAGAAAGATTGTCTTGATATTCAATCATTGATATTCAAGTCCTGATATTCAATCATTGATATTCAAGTCTTGATATTCAATCATTCGTCGAGATAAAACGTGTTATTTACATGTTCATTCGTGTGCTCTACAATATTGTGCGATCGTGCTGCTTTAAAGTAATATTAAATGAAAATGACTTCATGTGTGTGATTATATTTCTTTTGCAAGACGAAGTTATGCTCGTAGCACCCTTCGTTCCTGAGAAACCCCTTCTGAGCTAGACTTATCCCAGTTGGTCAGTCGATCGACCAACACTGCCGCGAAGAGCTTCGGGATGGTATCCCCGAGCGCGAGAGGACGCCAATTCTCTAACAAGCCGCGGTCTCCTTTTTTATACATTAATACCGTGTTGGAGGTCTTCCACCTCGCGGGGACAGCCTCGAGCCGCAGGCAGGCTCGGATCGCTTTGCGGCGGTTCTTCCTGAACAGCGCTTGCACTACATATAAAACGCTTTTATTCTTATTCAGTTAATGTTCCACCGGGGACAATACCCCCGGTGGTGACTACAATTACTCTAGTGTGTATCACCATACGCTAATACAATGTATTTTTGTTTCAGGGGACATTAAGCCCCCCCCTGATGGGCCAGGACGAACACGTTATAAAGAAAATAATTTTCACTGTGTGGGCAAACAACTATAATAATATTGGGACGGCTAGTAGACCGTCCCAATATATCAGCGGTCCTCCCGACACTAATATATATATATTAAAAATAATAAATAATTGTATAATAAGTGTGTACCCTGCCTCTGCGGGGTATGCGTACAGAGCGTTTCACTGTTTTTACTTATGCTACACGCGACACTCACTCTCGTACATCTATCGACACACCGAACACAAGACATATATACATAGGACGACTACACTTACAGCCGCGACATGCGCAACCGATGACACGCCCCTCCGGATCGCAGGACCCGCCGCATAATAAATAAATAAATAAATAAATAAATAGTACAACACAACACGCTAAAATACATGCTCAAAAATACAATAAAAATGCGAATAAAATAAATACATATATACATTAAAATAATAATAAGTTTAAAATGTGCAGCCGCGGGGACGATGGCGACCGTAACAATCGCAAACGCCCCCGCGGCAGTCAGACATCTCAAACAATGAAATAAAATATAGATTAAAAGAAAGGAATGTCCCCGCGTGTATAGGGCGCTATTACGTAAAAAATAAATAAATAAATAAATTTAAAATGTAGCAGCCACGACGGCGAGAGCGCCCTTACGGCCGCTCCCGCCGGCGCGGCAGTCAGGACACTTTAAATAAATAAATAAATAAATAAATAAAAAGGTGCGGGTCCCCCGGGGCAAGACGTGCCCTACGCGACATTCACGCTTACGAATTAGGCCAGAGAACTATCTTCTCCGCCATCCGCCCGCGCGCCAGTCACACGGCGACGAACCGCGCGAGGCGGAGAAACTTCGGGAATTGTACCATCAGCAGGCCGCGGAGGCGCCTGGTACTGGCGGACGCCGGACACGTGCTCCACGTATATGTCCCTTGACCAGCGAATGGTATCCGATACCATGAGCCGACGCATCATCGCCCCGTACGCCTTGCTTACGCGCAGGAGCTTCAGCACCGGCTCATTTCTCGGGTTCCATGAGCCAAGGACCCCGACGACGAAGGCCGTCACGACGACCCGGTATCTGCCGACGTCGTCGTCGTCGCCGGGACGCGGGGGGACGAGCGCCGGGCTGCCGGCGCCACCCCCCGGGCGACGGAGTGCTCCTTCTCGTAATGGTCTTTGACCCATTTTTGCGGATATTTTTTATCGCGTGGTGCGCGGTATCCGCATACGGAGCACTCGTAGGTTAGAGTGTCGCCCGGGTGAAATGTTTTTTGGTGGCGCGCTAAGTGCAGCCCGTCACTGAACGAACCTTTGTCCCCCTTTGCTGGTGCGCGGCGACACCCGGCCCAGCACCTGGGGCACGTAATGCGCTCAGGCACCGGGAACGGGATCACCACGACCTCCGGGCGATCCTCGGCCATAGTGAAATTAGTGAAAATAAGTGAAAAGTGCCGCACGAACACACGCGAGTGACGAGGCGCAGTGTCAGCACGGCGACCGTGCTCGCCTCGGTTTTCCGCGATACGTAAACGTACCCGGGTCGCCGCGACGAGCTAATGCCGCTCGCCGCTTGAATTTTGCAGTTTTTTTAGTGTTTAGAGTTGTTAGTTAGGAGACCGCTGCCGCTGTGTTTACAGTGAGGCAGCGGTAAGGCACTAGAAGGAAGCATATACGTCCGCGTAGTTGGTGGCGGCGGACGCAGTGCGGCAGTGGACCTCGTGCTCCTGGTCAATCGTGTGGTTGTGGCAGTGGTTGTCCTGGTGGACAGTGGCACGCCGCGCGTTGCCGCGACTCGGGTGAGACGCCTCTCATCCTCCAAGGCAGGCTCCGGAGCCGCCCGCGAACGCGTTCGCGCGCCCGATGTTCCGGCGCGCGCGACGGACGCCGACGGTACCGCGCTCGCTGATTGTGAGGTCGCCGCGGACACCGGCAACGCGACTGCCGACGTCGTCGTCGTCGCCGGGACGCGGGGGGACGAGCGCCGGGCTGCCGGCGCCA
>NW_022639570.1:308935-311869 GCF_010583005.1 Odontomachus brunneus
AGAGAGGAACAGAGGAAGAGAGGTTACCGGGAGTGAGGTGGTCGTCGTGTTGCTGCTGTGAGAAGTCCTCAGCGTGCTGTGGACAGATTTCAGCGGTGACTCTGCGACTGCTGACCTGTGCCTCTCTGAGACTTTCCTCTCTGCTTCTGCATCCGGGTCGGCGGTTGTGTGACAGGAAGTGAAGCCTGTCATCTCCTCTGTGAGGACGATCCGGTGCTGCGGACACCTGGTGGACGCACGCCGGTGAAGCCTCACCTTGCACTGGTAGTGACAGGCGGATCCGAACATAACCTCTCCGGCTCGGATTTTCAACTGTAAATTACAATTTAGCTAGTTATTTATTCACTGTGCGAGCGCGCGCGTTGCGGCGGGGACGTCGGCGCGTGACGAACGAGCGGCATTAGCGGCAGGTTAGGAGACGGCGCACTACATATAAGACGCTTTTATTTTAGACTCAGTTAATGGTCCACCGGGGACATTGCCCCCGGTGGCAGATACAAATTAATTTTAACACTATGTGCTGCACGCTAATATAAATACTTTCTGTTGCAGGGGAAACTAAGCCCCCCCTGCTGGGCCAAGACGAACACACGAAAAAATCGATTGTGGCGTGGGTATGACAACATAATTCTATTGGGACGGCTAACAGGCCGCCCCAATACATCAATATATCAACCGACGAGCTTAGTAAATAAATATGAAAAATGTACAAATACTAATAAATAAATAAATAGTGTGTGCCCCGCCGCTGCGGGGCATGCGCACAGCGCGTCCATCTGTAAATATTCTTACATTTATTCGCGGCATCCATACATACGTACACTTAGTTTTAGACATATACACATGTATACAATAGACACTAACACAAACATCCGCTACACTCATTCTCGACGACACGTCCCTCCGGAACGCAGGACCCGCCGCAGAATAAATAAATAAATAAGACGATACATACACGCTAAAATAGATATTACATTATAATAAAAATATGAATAAAATATATATATGTACAATAAAAATTATAAACAAGTTTAAAATGTGCAGCCGCGGGGACGATGGCGACCGATACAGTCGCCACCGCCCCCGCGGCAGTCAAACATCTCAAACACTAAAATAGAGTGAAATTAAAATATAGGAAAATGTCCCAGCGTGTATGGGGCGCGGTAAAAAATAAATAAATAAATATAATTAAAATGTAGCAGCCGCGACGACGAGAGCGCCCTGACGGCCGCTCCCGCCGGCGCGGCAGTCAAACACTTCAAAAATAAATAAATGTATAAAAAGATGCGGGTCCCGCGGGGCAAGACGTGCCCTACGCGACATTCTCACTAAACGATTAAGGCGCGAGAACTTTCATCTCCGCCATCCGCCCGCGCGCCAGTCACACGGCGACGAACCGCGCGAGGCGGAGAAACATCAGGAACGCTACCATCTGCCGGCCGCGGAGGCGCCTCATACTGGCGGACGCCGGACACGTGCTCCACGTATATGTCCCTGGACCAGCGAATGGTATCCGATACCATGAGCCGCCGCATCATCGCCCCATACGCCTTGCTTACGCGCAGGAGCTCCAACACCGGCTCATTCCTCGGATCCCACGAACCAAGGGCCCCGACGACGAAGGCCGTCACGACGACCCGGTATCCCTGCCGTTGGAGCGCTTCAGCCAAGGGCGAGTATTTAGCAACTTTTCTCGCCCTAGCTTCATCAAACGCCGCCCAACGGTTTTCGAAGGGAACCGTGACGTCGCATATGACGACGCTCTTCGAGGGCTCGTGCCTGACCACAAGGTCAGGTCGTAGCGCCCCGAGTTCCCCCTCGAGACCCCTGACCCGCTGGTTTACCGTGATACTCCCTGGCAGACGACAGGCCTTCCTGAGTCGCAGCAGGATCGTGTCGTGACGCCACTGGACGGCAGCAGAGTGTGGTCCACAGTGACATATAACACATGGGGAAGGGTCTCGGTCACTTCTCCGCAGCGCCGGCAACGCCTGTCACCCTCCCCCCATCTGCGCGCCCCATTCAAGGGGAGCACATCAAGGCGGGCCCGGTGGACAAAGCGCCAATCGGCAAAGCGGGTGAAGCTGCCGCCACGCATGAAGTGATTACTCACTCGTGCGCGCGACGAGACCTCAAACACCTTACCCTGATCCGGTTTTGTGATCCATGTGTACGTGTACCATTCTGCCACCGCCGCTCGCAGGCGCCCGATCACCTGGGCACGAGCCCCAGGTGGGATCTTGGTGACCCTGCCGCGTGGCCCGCGGCATTGGAGGACGAACTCCTCACGCTCCTCACACCACAGCCACCGAATGGCCAAGCGCTCAGATTGTCTCCGCGCAGCATTCCGGGCGCTCGACCAGAGCGAGGATTCCCCGCCCACCCTTAGCCTCCCCTCGAGCGAGCCCGAGAGGAAGGCGGCGACGTCACCGCACGTCGGGTGGGTGCCAATCCGGCGGCGAACCACTGCCCGCAGCGACGCCCAAGCCAGGTCCCTGACCGCCCGGTCGTCCGCCGTCAAAAGACGGAAGACGTGAGCGATCGTGAGGACGTCGGCGAGGTCAGCGAGCGGAAGCAGTCCACATCCCCCCCTGCTGGGAGGGAGGTAGACCACCTCCGCGCTGGCGCGCTGAGGGAGGTTCAGCCAGCCTTTGACTAACCTGCGGATCTGCAGGTCCAAGGCTATCAGGGGACGTTTCTCAACTCTGGCTCCCCGAAGCAAGAAGTCGAGCCGCGGCAACAGAAAAGTCGCCACGGCCTCCGACTTCTGCCACGGGGCAAGGAGCGACCGGTCAATCGCGCAGAGGTCCTCGCCCAAGGCCAACATAGCAGCGTTCGGTGTTTGGTTTACGGAGAAGCCCGTCGGAATGCCGAGGTGCTCATAGGCCTCGCCTTCCGCCAGGGACTTCACAGTCCGGCCCTGGATGACGAAGG
>NW_022639570.1:311985-312514 GCF_010583005.1 Odontomachus brunneus
ACAGTCTGGCCCTGGATGACGAAGGCCGTCGACAGGACCCTGCCGCCTCGCCCAGCACCGACGTGCAGGGTGGCACATTTGGCAGGGTTGAACCGCAACCCTATCGCCGACGCTTCGCCCTCCGCGACTGCAAGCAGTCTCCTCATTTCGCCCGGGGTCCTGGAGACCAGTACCAGGTCATCTGCATAGGCCATCACTGACCACCGCGAGCCCAGCAGCTCGACCCCGAGACCGGTTTCGGTAACTGCACGCAGAACCGAATCGATCACGAGATCGAATACCACAGGGCTCAGCGGGCATCCCTGGCGTACACCTGAGTGAATAGGGATGGGCGCGGTGAACCCGTCTCTGGTTCGCACGCGCGTAGTGCAGCCATCGTACATGGAGCCCCATATTGCTATGAGGCTCCGCGGAACGCCGGCTCGTACAAGGGCGCGGCGGATCGTGTCGTGGGGAACCGATCCAAACGCGTTGGAAATGTCTAACCACGCCACTACCACCTCCCGGCGGTCCCTCCGGGCATCGGTCA
>NW_022639570.1:312524-313426 GCF_010583005.1 Odontomachus brunneus
TTCATCGGAAAAGAGGCGCGCCCTCCTCGCTCTTCTCCGCGCGGCTCTCCCCGCAGCCACTGTCCAAGTGTCCTCCTCAGAGTCCACTGCCGTGCCGCCGCCGACGGCGCCCTCCCCCTCGCTGCCGCTGCTGCTCCTGGTGGTGTTGTGGACGACGCCTCCCCTGGTGTTCGTGGTGGTGGTGGTGGTAGTCGTCCTCTGGGCGGGGCGCGGCCTGAGCGCCCTCCTGGACGGGACCTCCGCTTCACAGAGGGCGCTCGCTGTCGCCCGGGGCCTGGTGGCGGGCGCCCCGGGCGAACCCGCTGTTGAGAACCGCGGCCCCGCGACGATCGCCGCGGTCGGTGGCGACGTACACGCCGGCGGCGTAAAACGCGTCACGGGGGGCGAAAAATACCCCCCGCGCGCGCCCGGGAGCCCCGTAGACATCACGGGACTCCCAGCCGCCGCCGTCACCACCGTCGCGGTCGTCAAGGTCGCCGGCGCACAACTCACGGGCGTATAGGCGGGCGGGCATGGTGGAGACCCGCCCGCCGCCGCCACGAACACACCGCGGATGTTCGGCGGTGTGACGGGCGACATGTGAGTGATGAGGGAGGATCTAGCCCCGACCGTGCACGGCGGTATGAGGGGCGATCCTCCCTGTGACGCCCGTGAGCATCCCCCGGTCGGCGTGACGCGCGACATCGCCGCCGTCGTCGCGGCCGACGTGACGCGCCTCGGATCCGCATCGTCTTGCGGCGGTGAGAACCATTCTTGAGGCCCGCTCGGCGGCCGCGAATCAGGCGGCGACTCGTAAAAGTCGCGCAGCACGCCGACACGTGAGAACGCGCCGGCAGGTTCCGACTCGCGAGTCGCGGCTCTATCGCGGGGCGCGCAGTTCGTGGCCGCGCCCGCTCGACTCA
>NW_022639570.1:313436-315543 GCF_010583005.1 Odontomachus brunneus
AGCAGGATCAGACTCGCGAGTCGCGGCTCTATCGCGAGGCGCGCAGTTCATGGCCGCGCCCGCTCGACTCACCGGCGTCGTCTCTGCATGCAGCGGCGCTCGTGTCGATGTTGGCAAGATGGCCGCCCTCGGTGCACCGGCTGTCGCTCTCGGCGAAGATGTCCTGGTGGCCGGTGCCCTCGTGACGGCCGCGTACGAGGGGGATACGGCGCGCCCTCCAGGGCGCGCCGCGGTGTACGGCGACGGCGTCGTTGACGTCCGCCTAGTCGGTGGCGGCGGACGCAGTGCGGCAGTGGACCTCGTGCTCCGTAGTGTGCGTGTTGTGTTCGTGCTTGTTGTCCTGGTGGACAGTGGCATGCCGCGCGTTGCCGCGCCTCGGGTGAGACGCCTCTCATCCTCCAAGGCAGGCTCCGGAGCCGCCCGCGAACGCGTCCGCGCACCCGATGTTCCGGCGCGCGCGACGGACGCCGACGGTACCGCGCTCGCTGTATGTGAGGTCGCCGCGGACACCGGCGACGCGACTGCCGACGTCGTCGTCGTCGCCGGGACGCGGGGGGACGAGCGACGGGCTGCCGGCGCCACCCCCCGGGCGACCGAGTGCTCCTTTTCATAATGATCTTTGACATATTTCTGCGGGTATTTTTTCCCGGGTGGTGCGCGGTACCCGCAGATGGAGCACTCGTAAGTCAACGTGTCGCCCGGGTGGAAGGTCTTCTGGTGGCGCGCTAGATGCAGCCCGTCACTGAAAGATCCCTTGTCCCCCTTTGCTGGTGCGCGGCGACACCCCGCCCAGCACCGGGGGCACGTTATGCGCTCCGGCACCGGGAAGGGGATCACCACGACCTCCGGACGATCCTCTGCCATCGTGCAAATAGTGTGAAGTGCGAAAAAGTGCTGTGAGAACACACGCGAGTGACGAGGCTCAGAATCAGTACTGCGACCGCGCTCGCCTCGGTTTTCCGCGATACGTAGACGTACCCGGGTCCCCGCGACGAGCTAATGTCGCTCGTACGTCACGCGCCGACGTCCCCGACACAACGCGCGCACCCGCACAGCACACAGAACTCTAAATAATTTGATTTTTGCAGATAAAAATCCGAGTCGGGGAGGTTATGTTCGAGATCCGCCTGTCACTGCATGTGCAATGTGGAGCTTCACCAGCGTGCGTCCACTAGGTGTCCGCAGCACTGGATCTTCTCCACGAAGGAGGTGACAAGCTTCACTTCTCAGAAGCACAACCGCCGACCCGGATGCAAAGCCAGAGAGGAAAGTCTCAGCGAGGCCCAAGTCAGCAGTCGCAGAGTCACCGCTGAGATGTGCCCACAGCAAGCTGAGGACTTCTCCCAGCAGCAACACTACAACCACCTCACTCGCGGTAACCTCGCTTCCTCTGTTCCTCTCTGTATATAGCTATTGTAAAATATTCAGCGAGCACGGCCCCGGCAGAGACTCTGTTCACGGGCCTGCTGACTACTCGGCTTAGTCAGCCGCGCACAGACACACTCGCGCTTAGTGAGAGAGATTATTTGTAGCACAGTGATTCTGAGCTTATATATAATTAATAAATTAATTGATCTCCAGGCTTACTTCCGGTTTATGGTGTTATTTATTATATCTGCTTCCTTATCGGCGAAAAATACCCCCCGCGCGCGCCCGGGAGCCCCGTAGACATCACGGGACTCCCAGCCGCCGCTGTCACCACCGTCGCGGTCGTCAAGGTAGCCGGCGCACAACTCACGGGCGTATAGGCGGGCGGGCATGGTGGAGACCCGCCCGCCGCCGCCACGAACACACCGCGGATGTTCGGCGGTGTGACGGGCGACGTGTGTGGTGTGAGGGAGGATCTAGCCCCGACCGTGCACAGCGGTATGGGGGGCGATCCTCCCTGTGACGCCCGTGAGCGTCCCCCGGTCGGCGTGACGCGCGACATCGCGCCGACGAGACGCGCCTCGGATCCGCACCGTCTTGCGGCGGTGAGAACCATTCTTGAGGCACGCTCGCCGGCCGCGAATCAGGCGGCGACTCGTAAAAGTCGCGCAGCACGCCGACACGTGAGAACGCGCCGGCAGGTTCCGACTCGCGAGTCGCGGCTCTATCGCGGGGCGCG
>NW_022639570.1:315553-329651 GCF_010583005.1 Odontomachus brunneus
GAGAACGCGCCGGCAGGTTCCGACTCGCGAGTCGCGGCTCTATCGCGAGGCGCGCAGTTCGTCCGCGCCCGCTCGACTCACCGGCGTCGTCTCCTGCTGCAGCGGCGCTCGTGATGTTTCCAATATGGCCGCCCTCGGTACACCGGCAGCTGTTGGTGTCGACGATGTCCTCGTCGCCGATGCCCTCGTGACGGCCGCGTACGAGGGGACACGGCGCGCCCTCCAGGGCGCGCCGCGGTGTACGCCGACGGCGACGGCGTGTTCCGCGTCCGCGTGGTTGGTGGCGGCGGACGCAGTGCGGCAGTGGACCTCGTGCTCCGTAGTGTACGTGTAGTGGTGGCGGCGGTCGATGTCCTGGTGGACAGTGGCTCGCCGCGCGTTGCCGCGCCTCGGGTGAGACGCCTCTCGCCCTCCGAGGCAGGCTCCGGAGTCGCCCGCGTACGCGTCCGCGCACCCGATGTTCCGGCGCGCGCGACGGACGCCGACGGTACCGCGCTCGCTGTTTGCGAGGTCGCCGCGGACACCGGCGACGCGACTGCCGACGTCGTCGTCGTCGCCGGGACGCGGGGGGACGAGCGACGGGCTGCCGGCGCCACCGCCCGGGCGACCGAGTGCTCCTTTTCAAAGTGATCTTTTACCCACTTTTGTGGGTATTTTTTACCATGCGGCGCGCGGTAGCCACAGATGGAGCACTCGTATGTTAGAGTGTCGCCCGGGTGAAAAGTTTTTTGATGGCGCGCCAAATGCAGCCCAGGTCAGCAGTCGCAGAGTCACCGCTGGGATCTGCCCACAACAAGCTGAGGACCTCTCGCAGCAGCAGCACCACGACCACCTCACTCCTGGTAACCTCGCTTCCTCTATTCCTCTCTGTATAATACTATTGTAAAAAGTTCAGCGAGCACGGCCCCGGCAGAGACTCTGTTCACGAGCCTGCTGACTACTCGGCTTAGTCAGCCGCGCACAGTCACACTCGCGTTTAGTGAGAGAGAATTTCTGTATAACAGTGATCCTGAGCTTATATATAAATAAATAAATTAGTTAGTCTCCAGGCTTACTTCCAGTTTATGGTGTTATTTATTATATCTGCTTCCTTCTAGTGCCTCACCACACCGCTGCCTCACTGCAGTACAGCGGCAGCGGTCTCCCAACTAACAGTGCAAATTACTAAAAAATCAGCAAATTCAGCTCAGCAAAATAATAATTGGCACCAGAAGGAAGCCACTGGAAGCATCCACGCAGCGGCGGCCACTCCTAACCCTCCAGAAAACAACAATGTGCCACAGAAATAAAGTGACAGTTTGAGGTTAGGAGGGCCAGGCAGGTATGCTTTGTTACAGTAATAACGATGGAAAATCTGCACAAATGATGGAAAGCTGTTGCAACCTGCCTCACTGACACCGCTGCATGGCAACAACCTGGAGATCGCCAAGGGAGAAGAGGCACATGAGGTAACAGAAATAGTCAGCGGTGAGTGTCAGTATATCTCACCGCTGACTTACAGATGTGAGGCTTTTTGACTAGATATTCCAATTTTCAGTACACTATGGGACTTTACTGCCTCACACCATAGAAATTGGCCGCGTACGAGGGGGACACGGCGTACTCGCCTGAGGACGCCGTTGCATATGCCGACGGCGACGGCGTCTGCAGCGTCCGCGTAGCTGGTGGCGGCGGACGCAGTGCGGCAGTGGACCTCGTGCTCCTAAGTGTGCGTGTTGTGGCAGTGGTAGTGTGTGGTGTCCTGGTGGACAGTGGCATGCCGCGCGTTGCCGCGACTCGGGTGAAACGCCTCTCACCCTCCGAGGCAGGCTCCGGAGCCGCCCGCGAACGCGTCCGCGCACCCGATGTTCCGGCGCGCGCGACGGACGCCGACGGTACCGCGCTCGCTGCTGGTGACGAGGTCGCCGCGGACACCGGCGACGCGACTGCCGACGTCGTCGTCGTCGCCGGGACGCGGGGGGACGAGCGCCGGGCTGCCGGCGCCACCCCCCGGGCGACCGAGTGCTCCTTTTCGTAATGATCTTTTACATATTTCTGCGGGTATTTTTTACCTGCAGGTGCACGATAGCCGCACACGGAGCACTCGTAAGTCAATGTGTCGCCCGGGTGAAAGTTCTTTTGGTGGCGCGCTAGGTGCAGCCCGTCACTGAACGAACCTTTGTCCCCCTTTGTAGGTGCGCGGCGACACCCGGCCCAGCACCTGGGGCACGTAATGCGCTCAGGCACCGGGAACGGGATCACCACGACCTCCGGGCGATCCTCGGCCATAGTGAAATTAGTGAAAATAAGTGAAAAGTGCCGCACGAACACACGCGAGTGACGAGGCGCAGTGTCAGCACGGCGACCGTGCTCGCCTCGGTTTTCCGCGATACGTAAACGTACCCGGGTCGCCGCGACGAGCTAATGCCGCTCGCCGCTTGAATTTTGCAGTTTTTTTAGTGTTTAGAGTTGTTAGTTAGGAGACCGCTGCCGCTGTGTTACAGTGAGGCAGCGGTAAGGCACTAGAAGGAAGCATATACGTCCGCGTAGTTGGTGGCGGCGGACGCAGTGCGTCAGTGGACCTCGTGCTCCTGGTCAATCGTGTGGTTGTGGCAGTGGTTGTCCTGGTGGACAGTGGCACGCCGCGCGTTGCCGCGACTCGGGTGAGACGCCTCTCATCCTCCAAGGCAGGCTCCGGAGCCGCCCGCGAACGCGTTCGCGCGCCCGATGTTCCGGCGCGCGCGACGGACGCCGACGGTACCGCGCTCGCTGATTGTGAGGTCGCCGCGGACACCGGCAACGCGACTGCCGACGTCGTCGTCGTCGCCGGGACGCGGGGGGACGAGCGCCGGGCTGCCGGCGCCACCCCCCCCGGGCGACGGAGTGCTCCTTTTCGAAGTGGTCTTTGACCCATTTCTGCGGATATTTCTTCCCAGGTGGTGCGCGGTATCCGCAGATGGAGCACTCATACGTCAACGTGTCGCCCGGGTGGAAATTCTTTTGGTGGCGCGCTAAATGCAGCCCGTCGCTGAACGAGCCTTTGTCCCCCTTTGTTGGTGCGCGGCGACACCCCGCCCAGCACCTGGGGCACGTAATGCGCTCAGGCACCGGGAAGGGGATCACCACGACCTCCGGGCGATCCTCTGCCATAGTGAAAATAGTGAAATACGCGAAAAAGTGCCGTACGAACACACGCGAGTGACGAGGCGCAGCGTCAGCACGGCGACCGCGCTCGCCTCGGTTTTCCTCGAGAGAGGAACAGAGGAAGAGAGGTTACCGGGAGTGAGGTGGTCGTCGTGTTGCTGCTGTGAGAAGTCCTCAGCGTGCTGTGGACAGATTTCAGCGGTGACTCTGCGACTGCTGACCTGTGCCTCTCTGAGACTTTCCTCTCTGCTTCTGCATCCGGGTCGGCGGTTGTGTGACAGGAAGTGAAGCCTGTCATCTCCTCTGTGAGGACGATCCGGTGCTGCGGACACCTGGTGGACGCACGCCGGTGAAGCCTCACCTTGCACTGGTAGTGACAGGCGGATCCGAACATAACCTCTCCGGCTCGGATTTTCAACTGTAAATTACAATTCAGCTAGTTATTTATTCACTGTGCGAGCGCGCGCGTTGCGTCGGGGACGTCGGCGCGTGACGAACGAGCGGCATTAGCGGCAGGTTAGGAGACGGCGCACTACATATAAAACGCTTTTATTTTACACTCAGTAAATGTTCCACCGGGGACATTGCCCCCGGTGGTGAATACAATTATTTTTGGTGTGTATCACCGTACGCTAATATAATATAATTTTTGTTTCAGGGGACACTAAGCCCCCCCTGATGGGCCAAGACGAACACAAGAGAAGCTTTCCAGCGTGGCTTAGATATATATAATAATATTGGGACGGCTAATAGGCCGCCCCAATATATCAATACATTAAACCGAATGAACTAACAAATAAATAAATATGTACACAACTAGATAAATGAATAAATAGATATACAGTATGTGCCCTGCCGCTGCAGGGCATGCGTACAGCGCGTCTACCTGCATACAGTCTTATATTTATTCGCGACATTCATACCTGCGCACATTTAGACATATACACATGTATACAATAGACACTAACACAAACATCCGCTACATTCATTCTCGACGACACATCCCTCCGGAACGCAGGACCCGCCGCAGGATAAATAAATAAATAATACAATACAACACGCTAAAAAGAATATACTAAATACAATAAAAATGTGTATATATAATATATAAATATGTACAATAAAATATGATTAAGTTTAAAATGTGCAGCCGCAGGGACGACGGCGACTATTACAGTCGCCACCGCCCCCGCGGCAGTCAAACATCTCAAACACTAAAATATAATACAAATTAAAAAACTAACAGAACAAAAATATGTCCCCGCGTGTAAAGGGCGCTGCACTAAAAAATAAATAAATAAATATAATTAAAATGTAGCAGCCGCGACGGCGAGAGCGCCCTGACGGCCGCTCCCGCCGGCGCGGCAGTCAAACACTTCAAAAATAAATATATAAATACATAAAAGATGCGGGTCCCCCGGGGCAAGACGTGCCCTACGCGACATTCTCACTAACGATTTAGGCGCGAGAACTTTCGTCTCCGCCATCCGCCCGCGCGCCAGTCACACGGCGACGAACCGCGCGAGGCGGCTCCGCCATCCGCCCGCGCGCCAGTCACACGGCGACGAACCGCGCGAGGCGGAGAAACATCCGGCACACCACCATCTGCCGGCCGCGGAGGCGCCTCATACTGGCGGACGCCGGACACGTGCTCCACGTAGATATCCCGTGACCAGCGTATGGTATCCGAAACCATGAGCCGCCGCATCATCGCCCCATACGCCTTGCTTACGCGCAGGAGCTCCAACACCGGCTCATTTCTCGGGTCCCACGAGCCAAGAGCCCCGACAACGAAGGCCGTCACGACGACCCGGTATCCCCGCCGTTGGAGCGCCTCAGCCATGGGCGAGTATTTCGCAACCTTTCTCGCCCTGGCTTCATCGAACGCGGCCCAACGGTTTTCAAAGGGAACCGTGACGTCGCTATGGCAACGCGCCGCGAGAAGCTCGCATTCCGCTCTGAAAAACCATATACGGATATGTAGACTCGCGCTGGTCACGAGAAACCGTTTCGTCTCGCTTCATTTGGTCCAATCCGCGCGCGCCAAAGCACTCTCAAAGAACCTGTATATGCGACCGCGTACATCGGCCGTCGCTCTGCTCTGTTTTGTTCTGTTCTCAATCTATTTAGGTATGTGCATACCCGACATATCAAAGGTTTGCTTGTATGAATTTCATCATGAGTACATGTATCCTCTGTATCACGATAAATGTAAAATAATGTACACTGACACTGACAGTCTCATTTACAACATCGAATGCGATGATATATATGAGCACATGAAACGCGATATTGTAAGGTTTGATACGAGCTGATTATCCCGCTGATAACGCGTACGATATACCGCTTGTAAATAAGAAGGTGCCTGGTTTAAAGACGAAAACAATGGAGCGATCATGCCGTAATTTATCGGATTTAGGGCAAAGATGTACGCGTTGCGAGTGGGTGACAAGAAAGACAAAAAAGGCCAAAGGTGTCAAGAGTAATGTCATAGCGCGAACAATATCTTTCGATGATTACGCACAGTATTTGCGAGAGAAAATCGAAACGACTCGCCATCAATCGTGCATACGATTAAAATTACATAAACTGTCTGAAACGAAAATTGCTCTAAGTCCGTACGATGACAAACGGTATATCGTATCCGATTCGACTGAAATATTACCATGGGGACATTACAAAATACCATTACAAATAGAATATAAATTGTATATTTTATGCGTAAATAGAATATATTTTATGTATTACACAATAATTATAAATAAAATTATTATTAATATAATCGATAAATGTAACATAATAAAATGTAAAACATTATATTAAAATTTATTATCAAAGGTTAAACAATTCTTTCTGGCGTTGACACCACCACCACCAATTAAATATTTTTAGTACATTTTAACACACAGTGTTTTGAATGATTTTTACACCGTAAAATGTTAGTTGCATCCAGCTTGTCCAATAAAGCCATATTCTCGTAATCCGCATCCAGAGTCTCAACGATCACCTTGCCCCTCACATCATCATCGAGGAGATTCGTCAGCCACTCTCGCTTCTCGTATCCCTTGACGTAGACGAGTTTGGATTCTTCGATGGTTTCGCTGATCACAACGTCTGTGATCAAACGTTTCGCTTTGTTGTACGGGACGATTCCATCATTCCACTGCAGACCATGATAATTAGCCGTCAACTATGCTGCTTTCGATTTGTCAGCTCTCGTGAGAAGATGCCACGACATAGGACTCGCAAAGACATAATGGGACAGAACAGTTCCATTTCTAAGTATCGCTATCTCTTTTACGAGAAATCTCATTCCAACCGTGAATCCTTGCAGGTCCACAAATGTAGTGTTTCGAACAGCCTTAGGCGTTAAGCGGCTAGTTCAGATGCCGTCGAACGTTCGTCAACTGCTATCGTCAATTGCGCGAGTATAAGTGCGTGCTCTTCTATCCAGGAGCCCCGTAAGATGGTGTGGGGAAAGTACGAGAGTGCTCTTGTGTATAAGAGCACGGCGTGACCCAGTGAAGGACACGCGTGGAATTGCCCGGCGCCTCCGCGCTTGGAAGGATTCCCCCTTTCGGAGGATAATAATCACTCAGAGTATGGAGACTCTTATCCGTCTTCCTTGGGAGTGTCGGAGCCAAGTCCGACCAAGATTCAGCTCCGGTGGGCGAGGAAGCAACAGAGGCTGAATCTGGGATGTTAGACTGGCGAACGTTGCTCGCCTGAACAGTCGTACACGCGGCGAATGCGATGTCTCGTAGTGAGAGCCTAAACGCCAACGTAACTCTGAATCGCGTACGCGGCCGAGTCGTAGTCTGACGTTAACGTACACGTAACCGTAGATGTGCGTTGAGAGTACCGCGTGCGTGACGAATGCTAAGTCTCGTCAAGACGAGAAGCGAATATTCCTCGCGTATAGAGTCGCAGATGCGACGACGTAGAAGTCTTGATTAGACTTAGGCCCGCGATCGTGTGGCGCGAGAGCGCGGTGCCCCTGGCAGGGAAGTAATAGCGAGCGTGGCTCGCGTGAGCGCTGCGTCCCTGGCAGCGAAGCTCTCGAAGAGAACTATGACTCGCGCGGAGTCGTGAGCCCGACAGTAATAAGTTCTGTCGGCACGAATACCCGGTATAGACAATACGGGAGATGTCGCGAAGAGAGACGTCAAAGTAATCCGGAGTGATCGCACACAGCCTTCTCTCAATCCTTGATCGTATTGAGAAGGTGGCGATCCATGGAGTTACTTAAACACTTCGTAACTTAAATGTCAACGTGTCCTCGGACACTCTAGAGACAAATAGCCCAACGTGCAAACGCACTCTAAAGGCTGCGGAGAGTTGGGTAAGTCCTAAACACAAATGCCAACGTGTCTACGACACTCTAAAGACAGTGAAGCTCGATGTCGATATGCAAAGTATACCTCTGGCGAGGCAAGTGCCCAACGTGCTTGTGCACTCAAGAAGACAATATGAAGCTAGCTAGCTAGAGCTCAAAAGAATACCTTAACAAGGCAATGACCAAATACGTGATCGCAATCAAAAGGCTCGCGTTGTCTCGCGCGGCGCCTTATATAGGCGCCCAAGCGAGAATTAACCGCGAGATGCGGCTCCGGCTGACGCCGCGTCGCGGCGACGGCGCGCACTGGCGGCGGGAGGCCTGCGACCGCGAGTTGAGCGGCGCCTGGGGCTCGGCCGCCCGCCGTACACGCTCCGCACGGACACCCAGCTGCCGTCCGGAACATGTAGTCACGTTCATTTTTATGTGATTTTGCGCACAATGTTGGTCAGAGGACTGTACTCCACAATGCGATCGTGCAGAATGAGGCAGTAAGCTGTGGTATCCATTGGTATATTCTCTTTGCAGTCGAATTCAATTCTCACGTCGACAGTGGCGCTCTTGATGGATTCGTTTTGTCGCGAGCAATCAATGACCACACACGGACAATGAGTAAGAAATTGTATGGGATCGAACAACACATTGCCATTGTCATATCCGTAATATGATTTGCGGAAACGTGCGCACATATCGTACAGAACGGCGTATCTCTGTTTATCGAAATCCAAATTCATATCATCGTACGGATAAAATTCCGAGTTGAGATAGAATTTCACGTTAGTCAGCTTACAATGGTCGAATATGGCAACATTACCAGTGAGAGAATTCTTTCGACCAGTCTGCAGAGCAAAAATGACGTAACGCGATTTCTCCAGCTGAGTCTTGACAGCCCACGAATGCTTGGTCGTACTCTGTAGGAGTGGAAATTAGTACAAATCCCACGAGCAAAAACTCATGCTCAAATATCGACCGCTTTCCAAAGCTCGCAGCATAGACAGTCTGTTTACATCTTTCAGCATAACGTGAGGCACTCGCCATTGTATTTTGAACAAATCAATCTTTGGATCAGAGTTTGCATCCCCCACCACGCAATTGTAGTCGTTGCGTGAACGTATCAAGATCAATTCGTGACGAACGTTGATTACGATCCGTTTGTAGTCCTCACAAAAGCTTAGCAATGTGTTGAGGGGAACACAATAATTAAAATATCCCGCAAACATGTTCCTCGAGAGATCCCAACCGGCGTTCCCTAACAATAAATTTTTGTCACGAGTCAGCGATACATAGTGTTTAAGCGTGCTCGTTACTCCAACGTTTCTGCAGCGGTCAACCTCCACACCATTGAGTTCATACCGGATTTCATCGAATAGGAAGGCCGCGCAATTATTTGTCAACATTTCAACTGCCTAGCTATCACCTTCTATCCTTGTTTGCATAAACTTGCCCTCGATATAGAGAAAACTCTCACATGGTAACGTGTACAAATACTACTGTATCGATATTCGTATCTCGTCACTGTGTCCAAAAGATGTATTGACGTACGGATTGTAAGTGTGAGTCTCGATCTTGACGATGCGATCGTCAAAGATCGGCTCACCCCCAATGTTCAAAATGTCGACCATCTTCAGGTATTTTTTTCGCACGATGAATCCCAAAGATCTTAAAAATGCAATGTTGGCTGCCATGAGTTTCTTATTTTTCTTGATGCAATCGTTTATCGTCCTCTTGGTAGGAGAAATGTCGCTCACGTATTTAGCCTGACTCGTTCCGTTCAATATGAACATCTTAGGTATCCTATCGCCGCCGCCGCACGTGCAACCTGACGATTATCTCTTCTCCGCGAAAATCAAGCAATCGATCGCGTTGATCCACAACACGTATCGTCAAATCCGATATGCTCCGTGCAAAAAGCGGAAGATAAATGATCTGTGCTGGCGTTTCCGATATTTTATATCCTGGTGGTACATTAAGTAAAAACTCATGTATAGTGTGCACACATCTGTCGTTGCTGTACGCACCGGTAGTCACATTACATTCTACGGGAATAATATTCACATCCGTAATGTTGATTGTCACGATCGATTCGTGCCATTGTAGAATCGCGGCTGTAGAATGCGATCTGAAGAAAATCCCAGTAACGTCGCAATGGTATTTGGTTTGTTAAAGTTTATCCGGTAAACACACTTAATCTCACACTTCATTATATTCTCATTGGCGCGAATAACTATAAAATCATCATTGCTAGTGGTTGGTTTGATGATTTCCAACATCACACGTTTTAGGTACCGGTAATATGGCATACAATTCGTACGGTATGGTAATATGGTATACAATTCCTCAAGAATTGTAATTCCCCTGTCGTCCTCATCAAAGTAAAATTTATTATTCGACGCATTTTCATTCGTATTATAGGTTTCAAAGGCTGTCAAACCCAGTTCGTAATCGCCATCGTTCAGATCTATGACTGGAAAGTAGCTTCCCGCAAGAGTGCTACTCTTGCTGGTGAGTGTAAATGTCAGCGACATCTTCGTCAGAGACCAAAACGATTATTGGACACCGATCGCAGAATGTTGGACTTTAAATCGGTTGTTAACTGTCTGTAGGAAACGTAGACACAGTTGTCCGCAAATGTTCTGATTGTAACGTTGATAAGATGTACGATTGTACTCAATCGATATTATTTTCGAGATATCGTATCAATTCGCTGGGTGGTCGAAGATTACCAAAACTATCGAAATATATCACGCGATAGCCTCTTTTCGCGTACGCTACTTAATGAGTACCGGGCCCCTCGACGTCATCCAAATTTACGATGCCGCTCTTGTTTACGCGCGGCGATGTAGGCAGTACGTTACGCATGAAAACGCCCCTGAAGAACGGAATATGCATACGTTTCTCCAATTGTTCCAATTGTATATTGGTGGTGACGCCCGTAGGCATTTTTAGCATTCTTTCGACGTTTTCTTTTTCTCTCATGACACCTTTTCCTCGTTTGTATGGTGCGAGATAAATTCCACGACTTTCTATACTGCGATTATGACGTTGCATCTCCTGTAGCTGACGCTGCGCAGCTTGGTATCGTTTACCGCCTTTGTGATCCCCGCCGCTCCACCAACTAGCGATCCAAGCGCTCCCAGCAGCGGGAGAATAGGCAGGATTCCATCTCGTTTTGCTATTGGAAGTATTCAATTTCGTAATATTTTCTTCTTCGACGTGCTTCGCTTCTTTTTCATACCCATTCCGATTTTTGTCTTAACCTTCATAGCTGCCCAAACGGCTGTAGCAGCGGTTCTCTCATCGAGAGTCTCTCGCGATTATACATTCTCGCGCCTTGTCAGCGAGTACGTTATCTGCCACGTGACGTTCGACGAGATCATTGCTTCGAGAATGTGCGATATCGTGCTGACGACACGCCACATCCAACGGATTGATACCTCGATCACCTCTGGCCAATCGTGTCCGCAAGCGTGTACGCGGACCGCAAAACTGATAGCCGGGGGGATATGCAGTTCGATAGGAAGCGCGTTAATAGCATGATTTAACAGACCGTTGCCAATTTTTAGTGTTTTCGACAACGACATTCACTACAGTCTCTAATCAACGGTGTTGGACCGTCGGTGTGCGTTTGCTGCCACGGACGATTATAATGTTCCAGGCACCGACGATACTATCGAACTTCTGGATCGACTCTTATATGCTCCGGGATTCTATCCCACAAAATGTCAAGTGCTTCCAAAATTCGCGCAATAGAACAACCTTCGGTATTTCAACTGTTCGGAGGTTAGGTCTCGAATATCATGAGTATGCAACAGTAGGAGAAATTTTGGAGACTGAACGGATTCGATTCGATGCCCTCCTATAAATAGCTGCCGCGTGCCAATGAAGTATTTTTTAGCGACATGCGGTTCATACGACAACCGACAACGATACGCGTGAAAAATTTAGATGATAGAATGCGAGTAGCGTCTGAAAATGTCATACGTAAACTCGGCCACTTGCTACCGATTATTATACGCAGTATCGTATGTGGCCCATCGAATTGTGATAAGACGAATGTGTTGGTGAGCCTGCTGGAGAGCCCACACGGTCTGCGTTTTGAGAACCTATACGTGTATTCGAAATCACTGCAACAGCCGAAATATAACTACTTGGAGAATTTGTTTGCTTCGATAGACGAAATTGGCTTTTTTACATTTTCCACTAACATCGATGTCGTTTCGCCGAGCGAAGCGATGCCAAATTCCATTTTTGTTTTTGACGTGGCGTGTGACAAACAAGATATGATAAGAGAATACTTTGCTATGGGTCGTCACTCGAACATCGATTGTTTCTATCTTTGTCAGACGTACGCAAAGATACCTAAGCATCTTATACAGGATAACATGGATCTGTTGATTCTCTTTAAGCAGGATGGTACCAATCTGAAACACGTGT
This sequence comes from Odontomachus brunneus, assembly GCF_010583005.1. NCBI lineage: Eukaryota > Metazoa > Arthropoda > Insecta > Hymenoptera > Formicidae > Odontomachus > Odontomachus brunneus. The sequence continues at coordinate 327,447 of NW_022639570.1, forward strand.
ACAAAGATCACGTGAATTCTGATATGACGTACGAAGATTTTTGTGCGCTGTGTCGCGAATGTTGGCAGCAAAAATATAGTTTCGTAGTAATAGACAAGGAAAGTTCTATGACCAATGGACGATATCGGCGGAGATTTAACGATTTTTCAATACCGTAACGTGACCATTTGTCGTTTGTGCGTCAACGAGGAAACGTCTAACACATCGTAATAGTGACGTCGGATTACACAGAGATTAGCGACTCAGAAATTAAAGATGGCAAAAAGATGGCGAGAAGATGGCGAAGGAAATTGCGAAAACGAGCGAATTGATCCGTAAGAAATATCGAGTTTTGAAAACCTGTAAGATAGAGTAAGATACTGCGTTGGAAAGACACTTTCGACCTGTTATCAAGCCTCTGAAGCAGATTGTGAAACATATCTCTCATATGAAACCTAACGCATCGACCATACTGGGAAATGATGCGTTATCGATAGAAGAGAAGAAACCAAAGCGCAGAGCCAAACGCTTACTTATCGCCTCTACACCGATCTACCCGAAACGGAGAAAATCAAACGTCACGACGGATTCTCCTGCGGTAACCTCCACACCAACAGATAACTTGCATCGTACACAATTGCGCGAAATGCCTCCACCACGCGTTACTCTGACCACCAATAATGAAGATGTTTCGAGACCACTGGCGATTCACTCGTAACATCGATTAGACGTGAGTTGCAAACGTCCGAGGGACAGGAAACTTTGCGCACCAATTTTGGTCCATTGGGGCAAAAATACATGGAAGCAGTTTTAAGCAGCGACAAACACCACCATAGACTACGTGTACGGTGTGTATTTCAGCAGTGATGGAACGAAGCTCGGCGATAAAAGTTTCGACGTGGATATTGACGGTAATATAATCATTGGCGATGTAAAGTACGCGGAAATACTTAGTCTATACGAGCTGATCTTCAAGAGAATTCCCGACGATGCCGTCTACACGGAGGCCGATAAACAAAAATACAAAAGTATATTACTAGCGACGAATGCTCACAGGCTCAATCACAACGCGCTACAACCCGTATTGAGTAACAGGGGGTACAAATACAAAAACGTGATTGGTACATCGATCAACATGGCGGATAGAGGTTTAACCGCGTACTATGATACTGAACGATAATGCGATCGACTATGTTCACTGGGACGATCCCAACGAGCTGGTGAATCGTCTGCGATTGCTGGAAGCCTCCCGACAAGCTGGCAATAACGTTCACGGCAATGAAATTCTATCCATCGCGGAATCCATTTGCGAGGCGGGTCTTGTTATAAATTAAATCGTACATCGATGATACGCGTTGTTCGCATCGAAATGTCGATCAATAAATTTGGTGTTTCGCTGCAAAAGAGAGGACCACCGACGATGGACTATTACATGTGGAGGGGAGTACTCAGAAATTACGTACGCGATAACACTCTGTGCATGGTCGCCTCCGACTTCGATGCGAGATCGCGCAAGGTACGACGCGTAGCGCAACCGGAAGCCGACAGTGATGCGGTCAATAGACTATACGTGGAAGGAGGTCTCCCTACATTGAGAAAGAAATAGCAAGAATTTGAAAAGAAATAGGAGGAATTTGAGAAAAACTTGATCAGACTTCATGCTAAAACACGTGCCGTATGGGAGAAAGTGTTTACAGCGCGTGAACGCGTTGAATAGATGGAATTTAAAACGATGCGCTCACAGTTTCGTCATTCGTGATGAGGCGATCAAACATGCGGAAAACTAGTGGAGAGGGGAAACAACACAGTCTCGAAAAACAACGATTGGTGGAGGAGTTGCATGCTCCTGCGAAAAGGCATTTTCCTCGTAGACGCGTCATTATACGCAGGTACGATGATCTGTGGTAGGCTGATGTAGTGGAGATGCGTCCGTATTCGCGGCTCAATGGTGGTTACCACTACATACTCACCGTTATCGATGTGCTGAGCAAGCATGCTTGGGCTATGCCGCTAAAGACTAAGAGCGGAAAGGAGGTAACCGAGGCGTTCGGCAAGATAATTCGAGACAGCGGAAGATGTCCAACAAATTTGCAAACCCACCAGAGGAAGGAATTTTACAATAGCGATGTGCAGAGACTTGCGAAGAAACACAACATCATCATTATTCGACGTACTCGGTTATGAAAGCTTCCGTCGTGGAATGATTCAATCGCACGCTGAAAAATA